>NW_009709724.1:0-48513 GCF_000703405.1 Apaloderma vittatum
CCTGGCTCTGGGCTCCGAGGTTACGGCAGACCACAGCTGAGAAATTCTCTCTGGAAGAAAAAAGTAAATCAAATAAAAACACAATGCAAAGACTACCGATGTCTTCCTGTGAGAGTCTCTGTTTGAAGCAAATCTAGACAAGCGCGATGACAGAAGCAGGAACTGTTTGGAGTAGGGGCCAGGGCACAGATGAGCCTGCCCATCTCGGGGAGAATTCCTAGGTTGCAGTCAGGTGTTCACTCACTCCAGCACCCCGTCAAGGTGAAGGTAAGAGCAGAAGTCACTCCCCAAACGCTGGCTGTCATCTCTGAGAGCCCTTCAGCACCCGAATCAGCTGGTAAGACCTTCAGAGCAATTAAAAGTGTTTCCCTGCTTTCGTGTTTCTGTTTCACCTGATCTTAATCTTGATTTAAATATATCAGTGGTGGTTAAAGATGTTTTCAGAATCCCCACCTTGCCACGAGTGAAGCTCATCTGGTGGCAAGTCATATGAAAGTGTAACATTTAAACAAGAATCACCTTTTCAAGCATTACAGAACCCACCTCAAAATTTGCCTGAACATGAATGAAGCGTGATCATTACCAGGAGTTTTGGTTATTTATGTGCTCATCTGGTCTCATGAAAGACATCCAGAAACTACACTGCACATCACACGCATAAATTAAAAGTTTCCGCAGTTTAAACTGGTGTGTCATCTTATTCAACTGCTTATTGAGGAGTAATTTTGGAATCCATCAAAACAAACAGAAATCCACCATTTGAAATTAACAGAAAACTTTCTGAAATTAATATTGACCCTTAATCAGACATTCACATGGCATATAAATAAAATTACTTGTTACAATCTTCAGTAGCAAAGCAAGAGGAAGGGGAAAGAAAAGAAGAAAAGGCAACGTACTTAGACAAAAAAGAATAAAACAATGTATTTCTGACTCCTCTTCCTTGTGTCTCAACTCTAGTATTATTTTTTTCAACACACCTGGCAGCAAGTTCTATTCAACCACATTAATTTAAATCAGCATTTATTGTTATTTTGATGCTACACACCAGCATGAAAGAAACAGTCATGTTACCATGGATACTTATGATAGAATAGTAAAAAGGTCATAAAAAGGTGCAGTCGGCTTGTCATTTCCTCTTCCAGAACAAGCCAACCTTCCCAGGAACCTCACAGTCATGTATCAGCAGCTCATACTTCTTTCACCTTCCATTTATGTGCATATATACTGGGTGGAATGGGCTGTGAGGTGCTGGTACCTCAAGGGAGAAAATTATGCCTGATGGTGCTGAGTCACCTTAAAAGACACCCATGACATCTTGCAACTTGAGGAATTATTTGTTAATTCTGTTATTGATCTGCACCTATTTGGGAGGTTTGGGGGAGGGGGAAGGGGGTGTTATGTGGAATAAGAAGGCCTACTGCTAAGTCTTGGTTTCATCTGAAGGCATTGAGAGAACATGCCATGCTTGCATGAGAGAACATCGCCACACGTGTTGGAGTGGCACTAGCACAGGTAGTCGGCAGCTGTAACAGCTCCATATTGCCAGGACATCCCATCACTCTTCTCCATAATTTCAGGCTTAGCAATACTGCTCCTTTAGTCCTGATCCGATGTGAATATCCTATTAAGACATCACAGCTCGGTTTCAGCCTATGACCACCTCAGTGCAGAGGATTTCATAGAATCATGGAATGGCCTGAGCGGGAAGGGACCTTAGAGATCATCTAGTCCAAGCTCCCTTGATGATCAGGAGCTTTCTATTGTTTCAAAGTGTTTGCGGCTTTTTATTTTGTTTTGAGCAGATTTATTTTAGCAGCATAACATGCATCTTAAGAATAATGCAAGAGAATTGTTTGCAAATTTCTTAGACAGAATAGTCAATTTGTTTAGTGCTGCATACACTTAAAACGAGATCAAATATTAATGTAGAACAACTTCAAAGACCTTGGATAGAAATATTCCATATAAACACATTAGACACGTGAAACTCAAAAAAATATCATATTTTCACTCTTATAATTAAAGGGTTTTCATTTCTTGGCTCAAATTTACTGTCAGTCTTACTAGATAAATAATTACTCCTAGCTGAGCAAGTAGAAGTAAGGTGATTATATATGCTTTTTTACGAATAACAGTACACAGAAAATAGAAGAAAGAAGAAAATAGTGGAACTATTACTGCAAAATTCCAAGGCAGTTCAAACACTAGTTGTCACACAGGTTTTTTTCAAGTTAGGCTAAATACACTGATAATGCAGGAATATCATTGCCTACAGTTATTTTGAATGCATATGTGTTAACAGAGAAAAAAAAATCTATAGTAGACTTAACAAAGCAAACCATTAACGTATCTTGCTGTCAAATTCTAAACGTCTAGCCAGATACACTGAGTTCTCAAGTAATAATATAATCTCTGAAATACAGTATGAAAAACAGCATCTTAAATGATGGAGGAAGAACAACACCACAGATATTGGTGCTCTCTCCTTAAGGATAATTATCCCGAGCTAGTTGCAGGCCTCAGTAATGCAGGAGAAGTTCGAGCAGAGTTCTGAGAAAACAGTAGTCATTGAGCAGGAGCAGAAGGGACAAGCAACTTACAGGATACACTTCTTCAGCTCTTGTATTTCTCTCTCCCCTCAAAGAAAGATTTTAGAGCTGAAGAAGTGTATTTCTCTCTCCCCTCAAAGAAAGATTTTATTTCAACTTTAAAAACAGATGTAGCATTCCTTTTCCCAGTTTTCCTTCTGCTTTTCCCACTCCACCCTCCCATTCCTTCCCTCCCTCTCAGTGGAGAGTTTCTCTGCCTTTGGAAAGGCTTCCGGATTTAATTAAACTCTTAACAAATCTGTCAGCTACCAAAGGGCAAGACATTCTCAACAAAATAGGAAGGCAAAGCATAAGTCTCAGTGAGACTTATTGGGCCTAATATTTGCCTACTAATTATGCCTGATGATGTTTATTGGGCTATTGGGCCTAATATTTCATATCCACACGTACGAACACAATCAGCACACATACATAGAATTAATGCGTGCAGCTTATTACTGCTCCTGACTGAAATGTGGCATGTGAACAATACCACTTTGTGAGATAATAGGTTTGAAGAGACACATGCTTTTATAAACACTGCAGGAATCCACTCGCTCTGAACGGTGAAGCCCTGGAGACTTGCTTGCATGGCAAGGAAAGGTACACAAGTGACAAATGCATGGAAAAAGCGTAGAAGAGTCTCTAGCAGTGTCTTCTTCAGGAGCTCATATTTCACTTTTAAATGAAAGTATGTATTTCAAGTGGAAGAGCATATTCATTACTACTTCTTACACATAAGCACACAGCAGAAATGTTCAGAATCACATGGCTAGCTAATCCAATCTTCACAGCATCTCAGAGGAAGCCTGATGTGTCATTATCTCAATTTTTAGAAGTATTAAAAAATGAGTTTTCAGCAATAAGTTTAAATACCACATCACATAAGAAAACCGTGTTAAAATACTACCGTGCACCGCATTGATACATCATCTTCATTTCTATTCAGCTAAAAGAAACAATCCATAACTAACTTTGGTACCAAGAAAAAAATGAAAAAAAAAAAAATCCCGGCTACCACAGAGCTGGAATTATAGCTTAAACATTTGAGTTGAATAAAAGCTGCTTTGAAGGTCATTTAAACTTTGTAAGAGATTTTCAAGGTAACTCCTTTTAAATCTAAGAAAGAGCCAATTCAGAAGCAGGTTCATTAAGATAACAAAGTAGTAAATTTAAGTAAATTTAACCCTGTTGTTAACCCTGGGTTTAGCAGGTTAAACTTCCGGTTCAAATTGTCATTTGAACCATTAGCAAATATGTGCAACCTACATAGGTTTGCTGTTTAAGTACGGAGAAATGAACAGTTTCATGACCAAGCAATTACAGAAAAGAAGTTTTATTTCATGCTATTAAACACTGCTTTTTTTTTCCACTGTCCAAGCCAGCAGCTATTATATATTTAATATTTAACATGTGGACCGCCTACCTTCATTCCACACGGAAGGGCTACATTTTATGCAATATAATAACCCCAACCACTACATACGTGATAAGAAGCAGTTCCAGGACCTCAGAAAACAGAACAACAAAACCAACTCTCACAAGAAATTTCTGCACTTGCCTCTGAATTGACCAGAGTCAACAGTGCTGAACTTTTCCTCTGTAAATTTACATTTAAACTTGTATGTGGTAGAAAAAAAGGGAGAAGAAAACAGTAAAAGAGCAATCCAAGCCTCTACTTCTTGCTGTGTAAGTTGTGCAGTTACAAGAAGTAGGACCAACTCTCAACATCTACAAATGACCCACAGTGTATTACTTTGTATTAGAAAGCTTGAAACAATTTTTCTGGGGAAAGCTTCTGCCTCAGAAGCCATTACTACTGTCTCTCCTTACACATCTAAAACAAGTGATCCCTGACAACTTGTGGGTGCTGTCTCGTGTGGTGGTTTTTATTTAGACTCCCCTATACCTTGCACTTCAGGTCCAAGGTTTCAGAGACCTCTCTCATTTTTTAGCTGCAGGAACTGAGACTTAAATCAAACATGTCACCACATTCACGAAGGTCACTAAGGAAAAAAAAAAAAAAAGGAGCTAGGACATCTTCAGAAACAGTGTTTCAGTCAGCAGTCATTGACATTAAAGCTCCTTTTTTAGCATCTCAGAGCTGAGGTTTGCTTATATCCAGCAGACACCTCAGGGCAAATCTGCCTTCTCACACCGACATTCAACTCTGGTGAAGTCAGCATTCATTCAAAACTGAAGGCAGAAAAAAAAAATATATACGTGCCTACCAAGGTGGTTTGACAATTTACCTACAGATCCATTAAAGTATTATTCATCGTTTAACTGAAAAAAAGAGTCATGTTTAATTTAATAAATTTTGTGTTAAACTGCATAATTTTGATTTCCATAATACAAAAGTTACTTGATAATCCTTCCAGACAAAATAAAATTCAAGTCTCAGAAAACATTTTTTTTTTCCTATCTCTGTGAGACTAAATGGTTTAAAAACTGAAAAGGCTATGCAACAGTATTTTAATAACATTTTTCACAGAACAAGCAAAGAATAACAAATTTAAGTCACATCTGAGCAGCCATCGAGAGGTCAGGAATCAGTTACTGGTTTCAGAGTGGATGTACTTATTCTGGCTATCAGGTTGAACAGACTTCACACCACACTAAAAATCGCTCTAAGGATCTGTTTCCATTTTAAACCATGTATTTTTTAATTTTTAAATTAGCTTGGAGTTCAAGAGGACTTTTATAATGATTTTCTGGTACATCATACAAGACTGAAGTTGTTTGATAACAAACAATGATTTTTATTATGGAAGAAAAGTCGTTAAGGAATTGTCTTCTCTTAGAATACAGCATAGCTGGCACCAGTTCTTTTGGCACCAATGCATTAGAGCATCCAAAATTTTTTGCCTTGAAATGGAAACATTGATTAAAGGTCCCTTGAGAAGCTGAACAAATGTTTTTAAGCATTTAGAGTATTTATTTTTAAAGCAAAGTTTTTAAAAAGAGGCATGTGTGGAAAGAAATTAAAGCCAATTAAATCAGTTGCAAAGCACTTGGTCTTCTACAGCTATAATGAGATTGAACATGGTCCAAGAGAGAATTATTACAACAAAGTCATTAGAATATTTCTGTCATGAATTTCACAAACATGCTAATCCGAACAGATCCAAATACCAATTCCATATCTGGTACTTCTACCACTCAGACTCCTATACCCAAAGTACCTCAGCATTTTGGATAAATTCACATATAATCTGGTCACCACTTACCTGTTGGGAACACATGGTGTGAAATAATTTGAGATACTTGGTGGAGAGATGGTGGTGGAAATCACATAGAGAGGCTGCTGTTGGCAAGATGCTTGTAAGGAGCTCTGCATTATAATATGTATTTCTGCCTGCATGTGAAACAACAGCAGGAGTAGTCCCTCACAGGTGTAAATGGAGGGTCAGATAATAATATAGTGACTACTAGTGTGGAAGATACATGCATAAGTCATACCTATATCATGTCATTCTGAAACTCCTATAGCTATTTATGATGCTCATAAATGTTTTCCACTTCATTCCATACTCAGTATGCTTTACTGTGTTGTTTCATAATATACAAGTTGTTACAGTGCTTTTATGGCCAAAAAGAGATTACTGTAAGAGGCTGTGAGCAAAGGAGAATGTTCCACAGTTTCTTTATAAAGCTACATTAGAACGTGTTATGTGCTCCTGTTCACACCAGTGAGCCTTCTCCTCCACATAAAGAACTCCACATGCATTCCTGCTTTACAAAGAAGTTAAGGCTTTAACCGATAATTTGATTTTCTTGATGAAATAATGAGAATTTCCTAGTATTTTGAACTGTTTTCTGTTCTACCCTATTAAAAACCTGACTTTTTCAAAGCTAGAAGTGCAGCTCTAATTCAAAATTTATTAGATATGACATGCATTAGGATTATACTATCAAGATCATATCAAAATGTCATTAATGCAGAATTAATGGGAACTCAGTGAAAATTGCTAAATTATACAAACAGTGAGATTGTCACACCAATGTTATGTTATTATTGCACAATTAAAAAATCTTGCCGATCTCTGCATTTTAATGGAAAAATTGCTTTTTTTTATAAAAAGACAAGGAAAGAACTGTCTGAAGGGGTTGTGTCAGATGGCCACATCACTACATTTTTTTTCATATTAATTGTATATACATTTAGCTCTCATCTCATTAATGGTCTGAAACACAGAGTGCATACAAATGCATGGTGGTGAACAGAGTAAAGTTTCAATCAAGTAGAGGAAACAAGGATGAGGAAGATACTTTTGTTCTGTTTGCCTGAAAAAACTTTAGATGTTAACTCTTTGCTTTTGTGTCCCCGTACAGTGCTGGGAATCACAGTAGGAAAACAGCATCTGTACTTCTCCAGGGCCATCTGTGATGCTATCCATGGTGAAAACTGAAACACGCCATAAAAAGTAAGCTTAGAGCTGAGATACTGAGCTCACCGAAACCCTTATGGTTCCACTAACTTCAGGGAAACCACTGATTTATATCTTGTCAAAATACGGCCTAAAAAGGTTTTGTTACACTGAAGAATTACCTCGTATTCTCTTCATCGATCTGCAGTTTCAAAAGTAAGTAAGTATACATATGAAATTAGACACCCAAGTGGCAAACATTCATGATATTTTCAAAGTACTAATACAAAAGGTTGAACAATTTTTCTTTTTGTTTTATTTCAAACAACATTGAGATTGTTTTGGAATTTTCCACTGGTGCAGTTTGACACTACCAAAGGGGGAAAAAAAAATAAAAGCACAAGCTATTTCAAAGAGGGGAAAAAAAGGTAGTTTTTAAATGGCATTGAATAGCCACAAAATTTTCATTTACTCCAGCATTCCTCACTACCAAAAGGAGTAAAACAAAAAAGTTATAGTAGTCCTAATTTGTTATTTACCTTACAAGAATTTCTTTTCATTACAGAAATGTAATTTAAAAATTATTTAATAAGCCTGCTTTAAAGGTAGCTGAAAAATATAAAAGACTAGTGTGGATGCATAGAATGAAAAAGGCAAGAGAAGAGCCCTCTCCTGCCACATGGAGATTGCTGCAGGACAGCAGGGAAACACATCCAAAAGTGTGAAAGGCATCACTTCATGCACACTCATTTTGTGAAAAATTAAACCAAGCAAAGTAGGCAAGATACCAAAAGAGTTAAGACATGTTTTCCAAAACCTAGTTGAAACTCCTGTGCTTAAACAGATGCTAAAATGACTGCAAAATAAATCCTATGATAACCAGCTTGACAGACACATAGGATATTTTCTTTCTACAGGAACATTTTGCTTTATAATTTTAATTTCTAAATATGAGTTTTCACTCATTCACGAGCTGAGTCCTTTCAGATTTTAGGAGAAAAAGCTATTTGAACAGTCATGTGTGAATCACTGAACAGGAACAACGTTTATCTCCGTAGATCTTTTGTCCATTCCCTTCTGTCCTCTCGAATCTAGTTTTCTACCAGTAGAAGTAAAAGGAAGATGCATGAGTACTAATGGCTGGAAAGCTCCGCTGGAGAAAAAACCAGCACAAGGGGCTGTCTAGCTGGGCACAGAGCTACAAGGCAACATCTTCTGGCCAGACACATTGCTACTTTTCTTTAAAGAAATGTGGATTCTTGCAAAGGGGAATACACCTAACAACTGTTCTTGCTGAGTAGTTGCTGGCTAGAGATACGATTTTTTTTTGCCACAGCAATGAACTGGGTCACAAAAAACTCATGCAAAGAAAATCAGCCTTAAAGCACAGCATGCACCATGGCATCTACACAAGTAGCTATGCAGCTTTCAAATTCATTTTTTTAACCACAACGGGTTCTATGGAAAAGGCATTTACTTGAACTCTGCATGAGGTAGGATGATTTGGCCCTAAGCACACTGGCATTTGAATAAAAGCCTCTAGAAAAAGCATTTTACAGTACAGATCACTAGAAAAACTGAGTCTTCGTTCTGGCCTAAACTGAGAAAAACTAGAGAGTACCTATCACAATATAGAGCACGGTATGTTAAGGGCACTTGAGACATTTAAGCCACCTCTGCATTCATGCACACTAAATGCATTCAGGCAGAACTTGGAAGTTGCCAATATGTTGTTAAACCCACTGATACTGAGCTTCCTGCAGGTCTGCTTAAAGATATATTTCAGCTTCTGCATGTTAAATACATAACATACAATTACAAAGCTACGTATTCAGAATCATCTGCTTCTATGTTTTCACATGAATTTGTGGTTATAGTTACCTTCTAACACCACCTTTACTAAAAGGACACCAGAAGAAATTTCTCTGATGTTTCTAGCTCCATCGTTCTGAAGTTATATTCTACATCTTTCTCAGAGGGCAGCTCACTCTGAATTTAAGGGGGCATACTGCCCTATGTTTTTAAACAAGTTACTGGCAGACTGGTAAAGCAAGAGGCATACTTGAAATGGGACTCATTTTTGTAGTAAAGGCAAGGCTGGTCTATATGAGGATGACTAAATTAAGGAAAATTAAATTGAAGAAAGCAAAGGAAAAAATCCCAGCACTAACTGATCATTTAAAAAAATAAATTTTTTATTAAAAAAAGATCACATTGCCCACAAACCTATTCTGACATCCTACTGTTCATCTTCTAGTCTTCTATTCTGTCTATGCTGGAAGTGTTCTGGTTTTTAAATAAAGCAGCACTTTGGGAAGGAGATAGTTGAGATCCTTGGAGAGTAAGGTCAAAGTATCATGTTACTGTAGTGTTAAAAATTAAACAGTAATCTTTGTATCCATTCTCAAATATCAAATTTATAGCTAAATTGTCATTAATACGGTTTTTTATTTTGTGAGTCTCCCAAGGGAAGTCCATTATCAAGATCATACAAACCCAAGTATACAGCAACACATCAGTGTTTCATATCACCCAATAAAGGGATAGGAAGTGATCAAAGGTTTTGTTTACTATTTCTGAAGTATAAAAGCATTATCAACATGTAATTCCTAATGTAGAGAGATTTTCTTGGCTGGTGACTTTTACCCATAACAGAACAGGCATGACTGGACTCGGTATATTATTAGAGCATTTCTTTTGAGATTAATAGCAAATCTAGGAGAAACTAACATATTTTAAATCTTCACCCTGGCTATCTTGTGAAATCTATTCATTTATATCTTAGTTCATGAAGAATTTTTTATATATTCCTTCAGCTAATCACTTTTCATTAGCTTCCCTTTAACAAAGTCTTCCACATAACCCCAAACTGACCTTTAAACTCTAAAAAGCCATCACAGACTTCTCCCAGTTTGCATCCTTCCACACAAGGAACTACCTGCTTCAGAATCACTAAGAATACTGACCTGGTAATCTATGAAAGTCTTCAAAATCATATTTTCATGGCCACAGATTATCTTCAATATGCAATACTATGTTATTGTTTTGCCCCAGCCTTGGGCAAACCAGAATTTTAATAGTCTTGACTAAGCCTGATTGTATTTACTGTGAGGCAAGTAAACATTAGGTATCTTAGGTAACCACAGTGGCTTTTATTTAACAGGAGATAGAACTAGTGTACTAATTCTATTTTTCTATTTAATCTGTTTAAATATACTCACACTAAGGGTAATTACAATGTCTTAAAACCAAAACAGCTCAACCCTGCTATTATGCTGTTCTATTTTAGAGAAGCACTTAATTCCACTCCAGTAAAAAGTGACATTTTGTGCAATAAACTCACTATTTTTCTTAAGAAGAAAGCGTGAAAAATATACCAAAGTAAAACTGCAATAAACTAAGCTCCATTGGATAACTCCTTGATCTTCTGAGTATTTCAGCTATTTGTAACTTTGAACCCCATCTACACTGAGAAGAGATCCAGCCCTTTATAAAGTAGGTGGTACATAGAACACACAGTGACCTGAACCTCCACACAGCACACAACTTCTGTGCAAGTCACACAGCCTGAAGACTTGGTAGAAATCAAGTTCTCTGCAAGACTTTGAAAGCCAACCACTTTACAGGTTCATTTATGTGATACTATTGTATAACTATATAATATGAATGTTTAGTAGATTACTGCATAAAACTCTACATTTCCATTCCAATACAGGTAAATGTTTTCTGTTCCTTCTCTCCAGTTGAGAAAGAAGCCTCCAATTGTTGTTTAAATACTGATAGGATTTTCTTGTAAAATGATATTTTAATGGGTTCTAATTGGCTTTATTTAACAGTGTTTTTCACTATTGATTACTCTTAGTGCTGCTGTGTTGTTGTACAACGAGACATGATAAGAAGCTTCTCTTCCAAAAGCAGTTTGTTCAGGTTAGTCATGAATTTTTCTAACGTGCAGTCTAGAGCAATTAAGGAACAGGCTCTCAACTGCTCCAGTTCTCTTCTTGCAAACAGCTAACACAAGAGTTGAATAAATATCCAGCAAGTACTGCAAACTTTGAATTGTTCTCCAATATTCGGGGTGGATAGTTTTGGAGATCAGTTACACCTTAAATACTATCCTGAAAATGAATACACATTGCTGGTTCAATTATTGCGTATCCTAAAACACTACAGAGAAATTTCTTGGCTGTAAGCAAGCTCTTCCTCTTTATCTTCTGGGGGAGTAACTCCAGTCATCAGGTAAGAAACAAATAGAATATCACTGAACTGTATTCAGCTTGAGGAAATCGTCAGCAGTTAGAGATTTGCAAAAGTAGTTCTTACTCAGAATAGTCATATTCAGAGAGGCAGGAGATAATCTATAGTTACAAAGTGGGTTTCAGTATTTCTTAATTGACAATTGCCTTTTTTTAAAAAAGGGTGGGGGCCACAGGAAGTTGTTCAAAAGAGTCTCCTTGTTTAAGGAAGCACTAGCTCCAAGTTGATATTTCCTTAGATTTTTTTTCCTGTCTCAGTATCTTACTTTTTGTTAAAGTTATCATTCGGGATCAACTTGAAGTAGTGCCAATGAAAAGGCTTTGGAGCTCTGCTCATGCACTTTACCTGCTATGGGAATTAGATCAAATCACTGATGACTACAAACCTGAAGTCTATTTAATTTACAGCAGTGTGAACCATGTGTGACAATGCTAACTTTCTGTCCAAATCTCCTAAGCTTTCTACAACTTAAAGCAATCTGCAATTTAAAGATTACAATAGTCAGCTTTTTCAGCAGAAAAAAAAATGGAAAAAAAAATGCTAGTTTCAATGTGTTATCTTTACCTTGGAGTCTTAATCCCTTTACTATTCACACAAAGGAAGAGCAAAGGAAAAGGGTTTTTTGCTTCATTTATGACACTTTCTATCTTTTATTTCGGGTAACTAGGTGGCAAATCCTGAATAAAAATCTGTGCTCATTAATCCACAAATAAAACAAGGATGAGCTTGCATTGAGAGAACAGAGGTTGATATAAAAGGTCTAAAACTTTCCTTATGTATACATCAAGTTTTCAAGAAAAGAACTGCTCTTGATATTTGAAGACTTCATAAAAAGAAGTTACAATTTTATTTTATTCCCACCCTGCTCCCAGTGAGATATACATATATATGCATGAATCATCGTCAGGATGGTTGGGTAATTTGCAACTCCCAAATTCTACAGCTAGAGGCATTCACATAAAGTCTGCTAGTGCCCAACAGAGACACTCAAGTGACGTGACTAAGTCATCGGATACATGCATCCTCAGATGCGTCACTCCACATACTGCAGGTGAGTCATCAGATGTACAAGTACCAAACTTGCATAGAATAGGGACCAGGCTGAATTCAAAATGACTGGGCAGTCTGTGTACAATCAAGTCCTTTAGAGAGTTAATTCATCAGAGACTCAGTAGATGTGACGTCTTCAAATTGAGAACAGCAGAAAATTACCTTCCTGTACATCTCTGAGCAAGTCTTCCTTTACATTTAATTTCATTCAAAGCAGATTTCTTTATAGAACATTGAGATCTATGCATTAAAAATGCTGTAATTTTGTCACTTCACTCATCCCCTTTTACTCATACTTCTGAGAAATATTATTATAGCATACTTTAGTACAGCTGTCTTGGAAACAAATTTCCCGTTCCAAATATGATAGTAAGAATTTAAATGTCTTTCCTTGACTATTTCAGTTTAAGACAAAAACACTCCACTAAACCAGAAACAAGTTATAAACTTCCGCTGAAAATTTTGCAGAAAATGTGAATAGTGTAGTTGTATCTTTTATTCAAAGCTAATTAAATTAAATTTAGTTAAAAAGCCAAGAAAATGTAAGGGAAATACTACATACTCAATAACACGAAAAGAAAGAAGTTGAAGCCCTGCTCCCCTCCCAAAAACCATCCCCACAAACAATTCAACCCCTATACTAGATTTTTTTTTTAACACAGAGTCAATAACAAACATTAAGTACAGTACCTGACAACAAATCTACATACTACAGCATAAAAATAATAGGATCTAAAGCTCCTAAATTAAGTCAGATTCCTAGTGTAATAGCTACATGGAAAAAACAACCCAGAACTGACAGCAAGCAATAATGAAAAGTCAATACAGATAATAAATCACTTTGAAAAACTGTTAGAGGGTATAATCCTGCTAAAACTGCTTTGAAAACACTGGAAGACCATATCGTTTTTAAAACAAAAAACATGCAAAGAATCAACCCACACTCCATGCAGGGAACAAGTAGTTCTGGCTTGCAGCATGTTTAGCAACTCCAGTGTAACAGCTTTGTTAGGGTTCTCCAGTACATCACTTGCTCTTTAGTGCTCTGCCTACCCATCTGTGAAGCTGATACGCCACTTAGTTCTGGTTTTCCTCCTTCAGCCTTGTTGGTTCATAGTTATTCAAGTACTGGAGAAACAATGAAAACATTTTTGAAGAACTCAAGGGACACTTGATATTGCTTGGAACATCACTCTACCTTATGCTCTAAGCAGCTTTCTGTCATTGGTTCTTAGTGACCACATCACTAACGTGGCTCATAATGTTCCTGCATTGAAGAAGGACCATGAAATTGTGGTTCTCGCAAATTCCTTTCAACTGCTTGGCCCGGACTGTCCGTTTGCTCATTATTTTATTATTAACAGCATTTCACCCCCACCAAAAAAAAAACAAAAACAAAAAAACAAAAAAAAAACAAAAAAAAAAACAAAGAAAGAAAGAGAGAAGACTGCTATACATCAATCCTACGCTATTTTATTAAGCCTGATGACCAGTAATCTCCATTGCTAGTGTTAGTGGAGTGTGCTTGAATTCCTTCAAGAGTCATGAGAAAGTTTTAAGAGAGCAAGTGAAAAGATTTATTTCTGGTCTTAAGAGATAGAACATTCGGTCCACAAAACCAACTAATGATCTGATTTTCGTTAGGAATGTACATCAGAGGAAAATAAGATGTAGCCAGGTTTCTGAATGCAAATTATACTTGAGCGTAGCAGACCAATTACAGTGTAAAATGTATGAGGACTGGTGAGCAGCTGTCATGGTTACCCAGCATAGTGTTAGAAACATTGAGAAATTAATACAGCGTGAATCTGAGAATGGCAATATTTTCTTCAACTTCTCATACAGCCAAACTATATAAAATATTTGGGATCAAGAGTTTTACTAGGAAATTAATTCAATATCCCATCCAAACCATTTATTTCACTATTATATCATGACATCATTTAAAGGGATTTGCTTGTTTTCTCTTTTAAGAGCACACTTTTAAAAAAGTGCTTCAGAGAGCTGTACAGTTGTTTACTTAAACTATTCCTGAATTTCCAAGTTAATGGGACACAGACTTCTTACACTTTTAACTGCATTAGATCAAAACTCATGCTACAAAATAAGAGAGGAAAGGTGTAATCCAGTTTGTTATTCATGTCATCTTTCCTCACAAGGGAGAGACCTAGAAAACAGAAACCAGCTTACCCAAGCTGTCTGACAGTTACTTCGGTCACCAGGGGCAGCTGTCAGCACCACATAATTAGCATTATCATAGTGATAAGGATTCAAAATTTCTACAAAAAAGTTCTGAGGTTATGGCTAGGGGGTTGGTTTTTTTCAGTACTGAAGAACTGATGGAAAGCAACGTAAAGAAGTGCCAGTTATGCCTTTTCTCATTTAGATAACCCAAAAACTCAGTACAAATTCTAATAAGCAAGCCTGGATTACATTTATTCATGTTTTTCTTTTCCTTAGGATTACACTAAAGCCAAAAAATCCCAAACAACCAATACTGAAGATGCAAGGCCTTATCAGTGCATGTTTACAACTATCAAGATATTTCTAATTTGTAACATTTTACTAGTCCAGATTAAAGCTGGTTTCACTAGGCTTTTTCATTATTCGTAACAGAGAACTGAAGGTTGGAGTGCTTCACAGCTCCTCCTTCACTGCCCTGCCTCTTGACTGTTCTAGAGACTGTTAAAATATTTCTAGAATATACATATATATTCAGCACTTCAACAAAAGTGACAGAAAGATTAAATGGAACTTCTTCTAACCATATTTAGTACAGCTAAATATTTTTGCAGCATTACTGGCATAAAAGTGATGAAAAACACCTCAAAAATTAACAGCTTAACTTTATTCCCACTTCGAACCAAGGAGATAAGTCATTAAAAGGAGATTAGCTTCTTCAGTCCAATGAAGAGCAACACAGCAAATGCTTCACTCTGTATTCTGATAATGTTTGCAAAGCCTTTGATTTCAGACAAGTAATCAACTCCAGTTTAAAATTGTAAGATTACCAGAAGCTTCATTTAAGTTTATGGCATACTTAGAATACTCATAACAGAAAATGCATTTGAGTCAAGACGAATATTCGTGTTTTGTACTCATTTTATCAACTACTAAAATATTGGACGCGTTCAGAATTTCCATGCCACTTTGATTGACGGAGCTCAAAATTGATATATTAGAAAAATGAAATGTGGCAGAGGATATAGTGAGCCGTGTATGAGCTGCACTGAACTAAAGATTCTTCAATATACACACTTTTCATAATATGTGTATGCATAAAAAAGCAAAGCAAATAAACAAAACCACATTCCAGATTCAAGGTGAACATCTCTTCCAGCAGGTAAAGGCTTACATGAAGATGCACACATACTTGTCAACACCTGGAGATCAGTTTGGCATGAATTGCTGCTCAAATACTCCTGGCTTGCCACCAGAATTGTGTGTAGGATGACTTTAAAAATGCTGGGACACTTGAAAGTTCTTTCAGATTTTGCCCTCTGTGTTAGGAACACTAATTAACTTCTGCCCTCAACATGAAAATTGCACTGAGCAGTTAACATAATAGTTACTCTGCCCTATTTAAAAGGAAAAACTAAGTTAGCAAATGAAATGCCAAAACAGCCCTGATCTTTATAAAGCTGTTACCAGCTAGAATGAATTTTGATTCCCTTCACCCTATTGACAATATTGAAAACCACAGTAACACTAAGTACTCACTGTCAGGTTCACCTGTCTGTCCTTAGGCTCGTAGTTAAGATTTGGTTCCACCTTTGGGAACCTCCTATGCATTTCAAGTACACCACCAGCCTTCTAGGACGTGCTTCAAATAGATCAAACGCTATATCATGTCTAACCCCTCTTATGTATAAACTATGCAAAAAAGCAGAGTTATGTGGAACAAAAAATCCCCAAAGAATAACACCCTGAACAATCTGCCATCCTTTCGCTAGTTATTTGAACATGATTAACATCCTTTTTATCATATTTTTATTTTTAAAGTATCACAATCTGTCTGTGTACTGATAGGAGAGCTTTTGCCTTTAGCTAATTAAGACAGTCTCAAAGGCAGTAAGTCTAATGCATAACTCAGAATAGGTGTTCATTAATCAAACAACGTCTCCTAAGCACACTGGTATTCCTAGTCCTAGCCCACTTGGGATAAGCCTTCTGAGAAAAGATTGTAAATCACAAAGATGCTGGAAGGCAGCACGTATCATTATTTCATTGTGTGGGATGAACAACAATGCAACACTTCTCTGTTGTACGGTTCTTAGAATTTACTGACAGAGGAAGAGCTTGAGACCTACAACTAGTGAGCCACTCAGCCAGCCAGCTGCATATTGATACCGTTTCTGCGTGAATAACGCGATTAGTACAAACGATAGTTGAAGAAAAAGGTCTCCAATTTAACTGGTGTTCTCAAAGTTGCTTGGGGTAGTTTAAAAACTATTTTAAAGAAATCAATAGGTCTAATTCCAGTTATTAGATGTAGTTCTCTAATGGAGGGCAGATCTAGTTAGAAAGAAATGCCAACAGCAAGATTTAGATTAAAATTTTGCTGCCTAAATCGCAGACTATTTCTGAAGATGTTGGCTAGTCTGGCACTTTAATCATCAGAACTTTGCATTTATTATACTTCTATTTAGGATCTTACGTTCTGAAAACATTGAGGCTGGACTTTTTGCCACATCCATATTCAGAAGGTGAGCACTCCCTATACTCAAATCATCTCCCAGGAGACATTCTTCCTTTAAGGATTTATGCAAAAGCAAAAAACCAGTATCATAATGACATGGAAATGCCTTTCGCCCAGTAAGTTCTTGCCTGACTCTGCTCACAGTGAATTTGCCACAACACAATGACACACTTGGAAACTTTTTCTTTTTTTTTTTTTTTTTAAGCGAAGTCTTGTCCTTCCAGATATAATCTGGCAGCATAAGTACTACTTTTAGCCTATTTTACCCAAGAGGTCAAACAAAACAGAGATGCTGTATCCCAAATCCTTTGAAAGATATACACAACCAATTCATACTAGACAGTTTGGCTCCATATATTTTGAATTTTATAACTTATTTAAGTCATTATAGTAGGAAAATAAATTTTGCGACACAAAAAAACCAGCCCTCTTTGTCACTGAAAGCTATTTGGAAAAAAGCTTCTCCCTAAGGACTATGTAGAAACTGTTGACAATTTTGATGTATGGTTTCTGCGTAGTTCTCTTCTGTACTCACTCACCACTATCAGCTCATGCCAGTCAAAGGAGAACTAAGTCCAATGACTGCTAAAGCAAAAGGAGGAAGACAGGAAGGACCATTTATTAAGCTAATTGAAAAAAATTATTGTTCATTAATCAAGGCTTCTTTAACCAGATCCAAGAAGGAGCTGGCATGAATATGAGGTTCCAGCACAGTGCATTACTAAGTAGAACCTTGCCAAATCATTAATCAGTATCTCAATTTTCTTGTTTGGCACCATTGAACGAAAGGAGTAGATACCACCAGCTTTAAAAGACTCTTTTATTGGATATGTTGTCCCAAGATGGGATTTTTCCTTAATATTCCTTCCCTGCCCTTCTACTTACTGTCATTAAAATGCAAATTTTAGAGATAAATGGAGTTGAAGTCCCTTATTACATACATAGAAAATATCACTACTGAAGACTTCAAATACAGGATTAACTTTTAAGAATGTTCCATTATTATGCAACGGTATTTTTAACACTTCTTTGATGTCATTACTGAGAAGAATATTGAGATAGTCTTTATGAAGGCTAAGGAAGTTATCCACGAAAATGCTCAACATCTGAATCAGCAAAATACTAATTATTGCAAGGGATCAGGCCTTAAAACACTTAAGCCTCACAAAAAAAGTTTTAACAATTTAAATGGTAGAGGGTTGATTCTATTCACCAATGAATGCAACAACCTCTGAAAAAGTTTGGCAACACAGAAAAAACGTACTACATGAACCACACCTATGATAGTTTTAAATATATTAACTTTAGGTCCCTCTGGGTGGATTGGTTCTTCTTCCAGTGAGTTTAGATCACATCATCAAGGATTTTGGCCACTGGTGAGGACATTTCTTCCCTCTTTTTTGCTCAGCTCTCAAGTGTATATACCCTGGTTGCACATCAGACTATAGCATGTATAGCACTGCAAAATTACAGCCACCCAGTTGTTCTATTTCAGCTGACACACATCAAACTTCATTTCAAATGGGCTAAGTAGCCCTCATCACCTTCCTTAACAACTAGAGCAAGGAAACCAATTTTGCATTTGAATGAAACAGTTTATTCATTATCCAAGCATAGCGTCACTGTTCAATTCAGTTATGGTTTCCTTATTTAAAACTTTTGGCAAACGTTTCACTGCCTGCTTTCTTTCAGTGGAGTCTCTGGTGCTAAGGACCAGGTGCTGCCAACTGGAAGCTCTCTCTAAGGAGAAGATCACACGGGAAGCGGCTGGATGTGCGAGAGCTGCAAGTGATGCACGGCGTGACAGTTCCTTGGAACGGGAGCCCCCAGCACTCTGGTAACGCTGGCAGACTGTGGATCTCAAACTTTTTCAGACTGCAGAATGAATCAAGTGTTTGACAGACATTAGTATGTGGTAGGGGCAGCAGCTTCCCAATCAATGACATGAAAAGAAAATTGAAGCTACAAGTTCAGCTGCAGGAACTAAAAAATGTATCAGGAAACAGAGATGGAATAAATCTTTCCACATTGAAAATAAAAGTCCAAAATAACATAACACTAATGTAAGTGCTTTTAGGCATCTGTGTTGGGAAAATTGAAATGTTACATACTGTGATCTTCCAGCTGTTCTTGAGGAAAGAAACACTGCACAGTGAACTCCTCTTCTTGATGCCCAGAGGAAAATCCAAGCATTTTTTCACTGCACAGAGTTGCAGTTATTAAACAGCAACTAAATCAGTATCCACATTCTTCTCAGCATTGTTCTTCATCTCACATACACACACATTCCTAATTTTGCAGAAATCCTGTGATTTACTTAGCAATGTTTCACTGATTAACATATCAATCTGTATGTTCCAGCTAGCAGAAGCCCCCTCAAAAAAAAAAAAAAAAAGCAACAGTAGAGGGGGAGGGTAGAGGCAGAAAAGAACAATTGGGTAAGAAAACAAAGAAGGCAAAGAAGGATAAAAAAAAATAGAGGAAAGAAGATAAAACAGTAAAGGAAGAAAAGAGTTTATTTCACACTGAGAGGAAAAAAAAATTAAGTGCTACTGATCATAAAAATAAAACCAAACTTGTTGAGCAATCATCATCTGGTGTAGTCTTCCATATCTATTTAGCAATTATTAAACACTGCTAGTGTGAAGTGAGGTAGCCATCAGGAAAGCCTCGGTTAAAATGGCAAGGTGAACTCCATGCCTTTTATTCCAAAGAGGAAAGCTAGTGTGGTGAGATTCATCTTAGCGGGATGGAGACATCGATACTATGAGCTAAAGGCGAGACTAAACCCTCCCTGTAATTAATACAGTCAATGAAAACAAGCATCTATAGAGGATAACTCCTTTTACACATGCTACACTGACTCAGGACAAGATGCTTCATTTTCTAGAGTATCCCTCGCCCTGCATCAGGTATAACCTACTTTAGATGACTGGCACGAACACAGTTCTCCACATTGCAGAGGTCAAAAGTTTAAACTTCAACAACTTTCAAAGAAGCAGTTCAGCATCAGCAAGACCGAATACCATGTTCCCATCACGTCCACATCAAGTTCAGCTTTCCAACATAAGGTCGGATTTCGTTCACGGAAGAGCAGTGTTTACGCTACCTAACAAAATAATTTATAATAAGAACCAACACTGCCCAGGGTGTTTAACCAAAGAGTGATGCTGTTACTGTTATTCAAAACAAGTGTTTTGACATATATATGTACATGCATTTTATGTTTATATATATAAAAAATATTCACAACTTGTGATCCCAACAGGAGTAAAAACAGACACCTTGCTCAATTTAGTGATGATGCACACTGCACAAGACCGTTTAGTGATACAGTGCTTAACCATATCATGAGACTGCTTTGTCAGTCACAACTACTAGAAAAAACCTATAACAAACTCATCTTTATGCATTATACTTAATATTCTGTGGCAAAAGGTTTTATCTGTCCATAGCTTACATTGCCACTGTTGCAACAAATTCAGGGGTCTCTTACTAAAATAGAAAGGAACATCCCTTTTCCACCCCTACATACACATTCACACACCAAAAGACAAATATATATTTCCTTCATGAGTTCCCTGACTAGACCTGTCAGACATCAGGATACTTCCAATAATTACAGACTGCCTGAAAGACGTGTGGAAATTTTTAATTTTTTTTTAAATTCCCTATATATCAAATTATAATGTGCTATTTCAGAAGTTTTGCAATGTCCTGCATCTCCTCTAAATGTCTTACCAAAGCATGAATAAACTTATTCAGATGAAGGTATGTTTGCTCCACAGACCAATTTATGTATTGTTTTTCCAAAGCCATCACATCTGATCATGACTTTATTAATACATTTCTGTATTGTCACTCATGTGGACAACAAACTAAAATGTTAAGTAATTGACATTTTCCCTGCACAGATAGCTTAGAAAGTCTGCTTTGCAGAGGAAAATACAAGGTTAATTAGGATGGGTTCATTCATAAACCTAGTGATGGAGAGTGCTTTGAAAAATCCTTTCCACCACACTTGGTAGTGCACTGCTTTTAAAGGTAATGCTGCAAGCTCCATTGCACTTCTCCACAGCCAGACATGGAAAGCAGAAGACTTGGAAGGCTTCTGATGAACAGCTTCAACTTGTCAGAATCTCTCATAAGCCTGAGCAGTTCTGTTTTTAGTTCTTCAAGAACAAGAAGGGTGGAAACTAACGATAGTGAAGAGCCTGTCTCTCAACTCACAGCGCTCAACCTGTAACACGTTCCTAAAATATTCCACACGTTTCATCTGTTACTCCTATTTCCTCCCTCTCAAGGAAGCCATTTATCCTGGAGAACATATTTATCCTCTCCTAACTTGTCAACACATTTTCTACCTCTCTGAAGTTCCACTTGATTTTTATTCAGCTTTCTTGTTCTGTATTTGACACATACTCTCCACTTGATTATTCATCTTTACTACCCTATTTCTCTCTCAGACTGAGAGTCACATCTCTTTTACTAACCTGGAGAGATTACTCTGTTCTCTAAATGCTATCAAGGCCACAAAGTCCAAACCACCGACCAGGGGTAGCATGTCTACAGCAATAACATGTCTGTCACAACTACTATACTAGAAAGAAAAGCCATGATCATCTTTATACATAAGCCCTCATATCAGAACCTTTCTGTTCAGTAGTGTTGACATCACAACTACAGATATCTTGCCTCAAAATAAATGACCACCTGGACCAAAATTATCACTCCCACATCTGTGAAGCTCTCCAAATCCAGTATGTAAAGTCACTGATCAGTGTAATTTCTTAAGAGAGGGTGACTTGCACATTCAGTCATCAGATCCACAGCTCCACTCACCATTTTCTTCTTTTTTCTGCAAAATGGACTTCCATTGTCCCTTTGATCTCCTGTTACAGCTGAGCCCTGCCAAGACACTAAGGATACAGATGATGCCTGTTTCTTCTTTGATATCCTCACCCAGGAAAATTCTAACATATTTCCCAAACTGTTTTACAATTTTCTGTCTAAAACCAGCCTTCCCTAATGTTGACTCTTCCTCAGTTTCATGCCATTTTCCCCATATATTTACTTTTCCATCACTGTCCCTACAACTATCCTTAGTCTTTGTAACAGTACTTGGCTTATTCTGTCTTCCAGTCACTAGTAATTAGTGATTCAGGGGGGGGAAAAAAAAAAATCAGCTTCTGACTGAAAACAGAGGAAGATAAAAGCATTCCTTCCTACTGCTCTACTTGAAGTGATAGAGAGGATCCTGCAGAACCTCATCTCTATTTCCAGAGCGATACGGCCTCCAGGAGAGAGAAGAATAAAAAATAACCAGGAAACAGAGAAAGGTTCCCTTAACTGTGCTAAGCACAGCTCTGAGGTAGATTCACAAGATTTTGCTGTGCAATCTAGTTATCTTTCAGGTTCAAACTCTCTAATTTCTAGAGCACTTATTCTGGCACAAACCCTATTTTATTCACTGCTATTCTTTGCTCTGGGGGAATTTATGACTGGTTCTGGCATCTCACTCTGTTTCTTTTTTGCAAGCACTGAAAAGTATTCATTTAATTTCTTAGCACTCTACTTTCCTTTGTCAATAAATTACCACTGCTATTGAACAGAGGCCTGGCTGTCTCTTTCACTGACCTTTTGTTGCTTATAAATTTCTTATTATTTACCATAACCTTTTCTGCAACCTTCCTTTCATCTTTCACCTTTCCTTTCTGTATTTTTATTCTCCCTTTGAGTCTTCTGAGTCTGCAGTATTTTTAAGTCCTCTTCAGTTGCTCTTTTATACCATCCATTTGATTCTGTTGAGAGGTTTTACGGCTTTTTGTTTTCTTATACATGTGCACACACATATAAAATTTATTACTTTCTCAGCTCAACTTGAAACCTCAGAGCGAGGGCAGAACACTGCCCAGGAGTAAAGGGTGAAATATTTTTTAATCATAAATGAAATTTGTTGCTGGTCAACGGTGCTTTTACATTCCATAATTCTGTTGTATCCCAACACAGCACACTCCGAATTATTTTAGTGCCTTAAACTGTGGTCAAAAAGAAGAAACATTCAAGTTTTATGTAAGTTGAAATTCTATGACTAACTGTGAACTAGATCCACGGTATTTAAGATATGTCCTAATGCAGAAACAGTGCGAGAGCAGAACTAGCCTTCCACGGAAATACCACTTCTGGTGTTGATAGTCAAAGCCTACTACTTCTCTTGACAGCTATTAGTACCATTTGTAAGCTGGTGGTCACCTACAAGGGAACAGAAGCACAAAGCTAGGATCATCTGAATTATAACTGCATTGAATCCCTCCCAGTTGCTGCCAGTTATAGACCTGCCGGAAGGTTCAAGCAGATCCATAAAACCATCTAGCTATCTTAAATGTCCTCCAAATCCAAGCAACAAAGTACACAAAGGGAAACCAAAGCTTGTCACTGCCAATAGTTTAATCACATTTTCAGCCCTTTTGTTTGACTTTTCACAAATAAGCGGAAATAACTTTACCTTGCCCCATGCGTTGTGATGGTGTTTGACTCAAATGTGTTAAAACCCAGGAGAACAAAGACAGCTACTACAGCCAGACTGATCCTGAGCAGTATAGGTCTGTATCAACAGCCACCTACCTTTAAACTATATATGTTTCTCTCATTCATTGGTGAATGTTTATGCTTTGTGTTACTTGGATGTATTTCTTTCATAAAAATACGGCCATGCATGGTGAATTTCTTCTACAATTTCTCCTTCCTTCTACAGCAGTGTATCTTTATGTCCTATTTAATCTCCTACACAATGCAATTCATAGATAAATCTGCTTTTATACTCCCATTTTACTGGCACGTACTTCTCTCTGTGCTGATTACACATGCTAGTTCCAGTGACGGGTTTTCTATTATTTTTTAATTTAGGCCTTGTTATATTCAGGACTTATCTTGCATTCAAATCGCTGATTATCTATACACTGAATTGGTTCTACACATCTGAATTTTTCCAGTATCTACTGTCAGAAGAACAGAACAGCCTAACAATTGTTACTGAACAAATTTCAACTGCAATCTAGCAGAATTGAGGGAACACAAGGATATGCAGGATCAGGTCTCCCTCCCCAACCTCCCTCACTCCTTTTTCTTAAAGGGGTTATCACCAACACCACAACCCTTACCTGTGTTTACAAGAAAAACCAAAAAATCCAACCGCAAACCTCATACACAGATGATATAACTTGTAAGCAGTGATCAACTTCATAGTTTCCATAGTTGTGGTCATAAAAAGAAAAGTACCGATTAGCCAGAAAAGGAATGCTTGGCCAAGCCATAAGGGCAAGAATGTGAGTTTTACTCTAGAAGCTTAGTGTGCTTTGTGTTTCCACAGAAAAGATACAAGACGCCAACAACCATAAACCAGGTTGTAGCAACTACATTAAACTTCACAACGTATGTAGATAAAACTTTACACAATCCACCTGAATAAGAGTTATCCCACTGTGTGAAGAATATTCCAAGACAGAAAAAAGGCTTTCTCCTAGAGTCTCCAACTTTTGATCTGCCACACACATGCTTTGAGTTCAGTGCTGTATGAGAGGCAGCAACTGACCTGAATACAACCTCAAATAACCAGCACAAGCAGGATACATAAATGCCCCATATTTACATCTGCCTCATTTATTGCCCTCATTTTTCCATGTCATGCGATTACACAAAAAAACCTACATCAAAACCTTAAGAATCAGTACTGGCATTTTATGAAAACTTGTCTATGTAAATTTATTAATGCCTTAAGTAACATCAACAATACTACAGAGAAACTGAATAAAGCTGTAATTTACCATTGCTGTGCTCATTAGCATAATCGCAGCAAGACTACTTGGAGTTGAAAAAAATAGCTATCCCTCTACCACCTCAAAAGAGGAAACTGTATTTCTTTTCCTTTGTCTCTCACAGGGCTGCCCTGACAAGAATCAGCTATTTCAGCAACATACCTTCAGTTACTAAAGAGACAATGGCAGCTGGAACAACTGCAAAAAAATATTTAACTTGGAATTTTTCATTTCTTCCTTTTTATAATGCAAAGTATATACTTTGATATAATGTGTAGTCTTTATGTATACTAAGCGATTTTTACAAATATGATGACACTAGGATGTGCATAATGTAACAAAATTCATAGCTCTAAATATTTATTTTGCTTACCAAGAGCACAATAAATATAATTTCTACAGAAAATATATGGCTATGATGAAGACAGCTGATAAATAAAAATTAGTTGATCCAGTCTGAAAAGCTCCTGTTCTTTGTTTTGTTTTTCTAGTCACATTTCAGTTTACCAGATTCTTATGACCAGTGTGAAGATAAGGGTCTGGTTCACAAGCAATTAAGGATCAGGTTTTGCCTTCCTGCCAAAGATGCATGCCCTGAGTCATATTGAGCTTGACAGTACAGCTCAGCATTGCACCATCATATTTCTCTATACCCTCAACTTCACTAAGCCCTCCGAAATGCCGCTGAACTTGGGTAGCTTGACATTGCACATTTCTTCAACTAAACAAGACTAAAAAGTAATGACTTTTTATAAGGAATCTATTTTGAGCATGTCTCAAAGTAGTTATGTATATGCTGTATGACTGTATATCTGGTAACGGTATCTGCATCTGACATGTTACAGAATACATCCTTGTACATTAATCATGATAATTACCATCCTGATAAATTTATTCAGATACCTGAAATATATTAATCAGATATATAAGATCAAAATGTACTCTTTGTTGAAATATGGAGCACTGCTCAGATTGAGAACTATGGTAAGCTAACACCGTGTTTTTTGTAAATGTATAAAGCAACTGCACAATTTACCTATAAATGTCAAAATTAAATGTAATTAGAAAATCAATCCAAGAAGTAATCAAAGAAAGTACTTAAATGATGCTCATTTCCAACAGCTCTTTAAATAATACCGTCTATTGGCTGTTTAGTCTTATTTATAATTCCCCAAATGGATCCTGTATTTCTCAGGAGGGCTCTGCAACATGAAAAATAAATGGTTTTCTTCAAGTGAAAAAAACAAAAACCAGCCCGCTGAACATTTCTTTGTTTCCCGTTATTTCTTGTTACACAGCATGTACTAATCCAAACACCCTCTTCTCTGTTGCTCTCCATTCTTAGCATTTCATTAAGTTCTCTCCAACTGGAAAACCTTCAACACAGTTACGCAGGAAGTACACAAGGGAGTCCAGGAACCCTTCACAAGAGCTCAGAGTGAACCTGCAGTTTTCCTCGCACGCAGTAAAAGGGTTGCTACAAAGGGAAATGCAACTGTGGTAGGGGCATCTTGGTTCATATACCTCCCCCTTAATTAAAACTTCAGAGAGAAGCCTGCTACTTGCTCCCTGCCCACTTTTCTGTCTCCGTCATAGGGCTCCGGATAGTGTTGCCAGCCGAAAAAAATCCCCTCACACAGTGAAGTTGAGAGTCAGTGTTGAAATGGAGATCACTGTCTCTAGGTCTGTGTGAATTCCACAGCACACCGGTCAGCTACCATAAACACAAGATCCCCTTATCTACAGGATTTCACTGCGTACCCCTCGCTAACTTTAATTTCAAGCCAATTCATTGCAAATTTAAGCTTTAGAATGAGAAAAACTCAAAATCTCCCATCATAGCTATGTTCTTTTTGGTTTGGGGATTTTAAGTCCAGACTCTCAAACAGAACTCCACAAATCTCACACATCTTGATTTATTTACCTACAAGTTGCATAATCAGATATTTGCTTGGAAAACTGCCTGTCAAAATTACAAAGTGCAAAACAGGAACTCTGTACCTGACTAGGAGGAGGACTAGAGGACTAGATACTGATCATACCGCTTATTATTGCTTTATATTGTCGCACCAAAAATTTTAACACAGAATATGGAAAACGATTTCCCATGTTCAGAGGTCATAGTTCCCACAATGTTGTCTGTTCCTCTCATTCCAGCTCAAATTGTCAGAGTAACAAACAGGTTGAGAAAAAAACACAGGTGCTGAGGAAAGCCAGAAACCAGAAATGCTTTTCTGATGGAGACAAAGTGATGCCGTAATACATAAGCATGGACAGAGCAGACCCCTCCCTTTTTTTTTTTTTTTTGAGATGCTCGATCACTAAAATAACTCTCATCAATTTTTATCAATTTCTGAGTAAATTCTGCACCATTATTCTTTCTTTACATTATACTTGAAAGGTGAGTCAATATGGAAGTAGCCAACTTAATTAGCTCATCGACTATCGCAGAAATCTGCATTGTTGCTCAGCCACAAAAGTGATTTCCACTGATAAGGTATAAAAAATCCAGCAGCCAAGAGCTGGATCTTCAACCAGAAGATCCTGAAGTGTTTTGTAGACTTAAGCAAGAGTATTCTAACATGTTATTTACACGTCAGCTAAACTCCTAGGAGTTGAAGAAACACATCCTCTACTCATGTCAGGTTCTCAAGATTTTGTAGACTTAAGCAAGAGTATTCTAACGTGTTATTTACACATCAGCTAAACTCCTAGGAGTTGAAGTAACACATCCTCTACTCATGTCAGGTTCTCAAGGAGCAACTTCCAAACAGTGCTGACTAGCATTATGTCATCAAAAGGCAGAGCTGTTTAGGACACACATCACTCAGTGTCATGGGCTAAAATCTGGCTTAGAGCAATCTTTATCATTCACTGAAGTTCTAGACTGAGCACCAAAGTTTCACTCATTTGTTTCAATGGGAACTCACGGTCTATTTGTTAGATATACTGCAAACACTGCTTAACAGGGCTTACAGAAAAAAAAACAAAACGGGGGGGGCATCTTAAATGAACTTCTAAGATTTAAAAACTTTCCATCACATTCTCAAACCTGAGAATCTAAGGATGCTCTGCATCTCCTACTCTCCTGATCAACAGCCCTAACTGGTTGGCCCTTGCTTCCGAGCTGGATACCAAAGTAACTCCCACAGGGAAGGGCAGTGCTCTCCCACCCAGCTCTCTCCAGTCTTCAGATTTTCCCCCAAATCGTGTTACCTACCTACAAGCAAAGTTATGTGTTTTCTGAAACTGTCACAGTATGGGTGTGTCTTCAGGTCTTTAAAATCAAATTTAGAACAATTAATACACCACAAAGGATTCTAGTCCAAATTAGATTAGAAAAAAAATGAGTAAATTAGCCAAGCAACTATGAAAACTTCATATTGTACAATACACATGCTGTGCCACATTTCAGGAGTTTCTCCCAAAGACAGATACAGACATATGTAAATCATCTGAATATCAAAGAAAAAGTTACTAACAGCCATGATTACTCAAGTTTTTCAAGGAATACTTTCAATATTTTTCAAAAGAGCCTCAAAGAATAGTTTAATTTGCAAGAAATCTATAGATATCATCTGTTCCAACTTCCTGATCCTGTACAAGTCACTAATAATGGAATTGTATGTGGTGCAACCTGTTTGAGTTTTCAGGGGTCTTTGCCACATTAATTGAACAGTAAGGAGAGCGTGCCTTCGAAGTTTGCTAAGGTCTTTTCAAAGCAAGAAATAGTGAAAATTTTCAGGGAAATGCAAAAAATAATCTGAGAAAATCTGGGACTGAGAGAGCAGGTGTTCTGATAGTAAAGCAATAAACTTGGATTAAGATTCTCTTCCTGTCCTGACTGCAACTTTGACCTTCAGTAAATTGATTTCACTTTCAGATACCTGTTCTTTCCCTTCCTTTCACTGTAAGAAAACAGATGGTTTTAGTTTGTAAATTCATTTAGAGAGATATTGTCTCTTTTTAAAATTTATTTGCATATGGTAGGCTCCACTCTAAAAGGCAAGCAAGCATTAACATGCTCTACATTGCCATACAGAATTTATAGATAATATTTTTGATTCAGAAGATGTATGCTTCTCAACAAATACCTCAGTTACAAGTAGCAACTAGATTAAGTATACCCTAACCTTCACGTAATCAGTAGTACAAGGAAATCTTTTTGTTTAACACTTTTAGAAAAAAAATTATGTTTAAAGATGCAGCGAATAGCTGAAGTTTTATTGAACTAAACAGCCACTTAATCCACCAGGTCTCAAGACTATTCAATGCAGATATTTATACTCCTCTAAAATAATGAACACGTATAAAAAAAAAAAAATCTAATTGACTTTGTGTGAATCTCCTCACTGCATGAATAGCTTGGTCAGGTAATTAACTCTGGCACTTTATTTTACCTTAGTCCTACTCCTAGCAAAGCCTTACAAGTTCCTATAGGTTGGTGCCGTAACTTGGCATTTGTTCAGGCAGATTTCCACAGCTTTGTTGGAAAAACGTGTGTCAGGGGTGCCTTTTGGTTTGTTCAACACAGCTATGATGGTCTGCGTGCAGATGTTAGCAGCAGGATTCCACTAGTCTTCCCTGGATGTAAGTTTGTTGTGCTATAACACTTCTTCTCATAGATATTTGACAGTTCTAGAGCCATTTAGTGACTTTCTGCCTTAAAGCTAGTGTCAGAACATGGACTTCTTTGGGAAGTTATTTCTGTTCATTATTTGAGACTCGGGGGAAAAAAAAAAAGCAAAATAACTTTTATGCTGTAGCTGAAACTCTTTCAGCTTGGATTTAACCTAATCTCAAAAACACTCAAGCTTGACCACACCTAGGTGAGAGCAGGGAAGGCATCAGTTTTGCCATAATGTTGAAATCCAAAAGCTAACACTCAGGTTTTAAAGGAATTAGATATTCTACAGTTTTATTTGTTTAAAGAAAGAAATTAAGCAGCTATCAAATGCATGAGTAAATATAAGGTAACTTCAGCAGGTGTGTAGAACTAAGATTCTAACAGCATATTTATATTTCTAGATATAGGAAGACTGAAGCTGATATTCAGCAAAAGCAGCTTTTGGCACAGTACTGTAACTGGATACATAAAAAATTGAAACATTATTTATAAAAACCTACAATATAGTGCAGTGTTTCCACATATGTTTGCAAGTTACTCTTGGTAAGAAATTGCAGACAGTGCATACCTTTCCTTGCCGTGTTGAAATTTTACATGATATATTTTGGTACAACATGGCGAAGTTTTCCGAGTAATCAAGCAGATTCCTAACCACTGGCTTGACAGTCATAGTACAAAGACTCTAAAGTTAAAATATACAACACCTTATGTCTTTCACCACTCAAACAGTGAATTTCACATTTTCAGTGTTTAAATGATAATTTACATTCAAATGATTCTCAAAATTGGTTTATGCCGCAACGGCAAAATGTAATCCAATCACGGAAGGAGAAGTCAAGTTGATTACACGGTTTGTACAGTCTCTACAATACTATTCTACTGACTTGTGACTACAGAGGAAGCTTGTTCTTCATTCTTTCATTCCTTTTATAAGTGAGAGTCATGGATGCTCAATCATCTGTATAGTACTCACTGAAATTATGACATTTCAAGTCTTTTTGGGGAACACCCTTGACTAGATCCCTGACCATAGATTTGTGCGATTGCTGCAATGGAAACTTAAATCTCTGCTGCTGCAAAATCCACAGATGAACACTTTTTTTCAGGAATCTGAAGTTTTGTGGCAGCTTCTCAATCTTGAGTTGATTTTAATATTCTACATGAGTCCCTAATACACGTAAAAACTATACAAGAGCTTCAGAAAAAAACCTCCTAGTCAGCTCTAATATCAGGGACTCAGAACTTGCAGTTCTACTTACACAACTTCAGCCATGCCTCAGCAGCTGCAGCACAAGATTTTGCTCTCTCTGCCTGGCTAATGGAGATTTGAGATAGAAATCATCATCATGTGTCAGAGTATTTAACAGCGGAAATAATATGTCTACAGCTAATTATATCTGCAACACTGGAAGGTGTATATTTTGCTTTTGAACTGAAAACAGAACCTAAAGAAAAAAGAAAGAGAAATGGGTGAAATTCTGTTACCCCTTCCTTCTCTTCTTGCCTATAAACTCTTCAATCAAGTAAAAAATCTTCTACAGCAGAAGTAAAAGAGAGATACAGATGCTGCACTTCTGTGCTTACTGTTAGTAGTAGAAGTGAAGGACACATAAAAATATTAATATTGTGGCTGAAACAAAACAACATATGTCTTTAAACTAAAAAAAAAAAAAAATCTCGTACCACTTGCAATTCAAGTGTTTATTTCTAACTTAGCAATGATATCATGGGAGAGATACAAATGCTGCACTTCTGTGCTTACTGGTAGTAGTAGAAGTGAAGGACACATAAAAAATATTAATATTGTGGCTGAAACAAAACAACATATGTCTTTAAACTAAAAAAAAAAAAAATCTCGTACCACTTGCAATTCAAGTGTTTATTTCTAACTTAGCAATGATATCATGGGAGCTATAGAACTCCCTATTATTACAAAAAGGAGAAGGGTCATAAAAGTATTATCCTCACAACACTGAGATAATCCAGATATCAAATATGTATTTGATGGGAGTCAGAGGGAGGTGAAGTGAGTTTCAGCCAGCACTGAAAAGGGTAAAAAGAAGGAAGATGTGCTTTGCAACTTATTTTTCAACTTTAAACAGGGGCTCTAACAAATTTTAAAAAGAGAACCAAGCACCACGAATCAAATAGTCCTGTTTTCCCATTCTTCTTCCTAGCCTCTCAGCTTTCCATTTTTCTGCAAAACTGCCCTCTGTTTATTACTGAAAAAGTGTCCAATCCATAAACCGACCAGAACACTTTGAGATTTACAGTGCTGTCAAGCCCTGAAATTAAGGTAAAGGCATTTAGTCTATCATTTAAAAAACACTCTAAGACAACTAGTGACACTTACTGCCAATATAAAGCATGCTCAAAAAGCAGACTACATACTCTGGAATTGCTTGTGAATTGACTTTAAACCGCAGTATGTTCGTTGCAGGTCCGTAGCTTCAAAGTAAGGACAGCTTGAGCAAGATCACACACACCTCAGTTCCTCTGAAGAGAGGATAAACAAGGCTCCCCAGGAGGAGCCTCCTCTTAGTTTCCCTTGCTGTTTTGAAGAAACAAAACACCTCACCAGATCTGACAAATGGCTGCTGACTTCGACAACTACTAGTGTTCCCACTGTGGTGCACATATCTGTTTAACCAGAATATTTTCTCCCAGTTTCCTACAGTCTAACAGCAATTCTTAACTGAGTTTACAACAGCTGGCTGCTTTCATACTACTTAATTCTTTATGTATAGAGAAACAACCATTCTGCTTTAGAAGACTGGGCTGTAATAAGCACATATACATGGGCATCATTTATAAATTGCACACACATTTGTATTTTTTCAGATAAATCTTCAGCCAAGCTGGTCGTATCACAAAGGAAAAACAAGAACACCTTAATAAGATAAACCTAGGTTTAATGATAAATTAGCCGGAATGTTTTTTGATGGATTTGTGCTATGATGAAATCCTGTAAACCTAAATATTCTAAATATTAAAAAATTACTTCCAACGTTTCCTACTATCCCCCCAGTTACTGAAGTATGCTTTCAGAGAATCAGTTGTTACCTTATTGAGTGTGACATAATTCCTCTCCAGAAATAAAAGGGCTGGAGAGTGGGGAATGGAGTAGAAACACTTCTGCTTCTCTGCCAAACAGAAAGCCCCATTTCTCAGAACTGCTCTGAGAAAGTGAATACAGCAGATAAAAAACACGTTAGGCCCTTGTCTGAACACTCCACAATAGCAGCAGCAAACCCGGCTCTGTGTTTCTTCTCTTAGAAGAGAGGATGCAGATACTTCCGTTCATAAAGTTACTTTCATACTAAATCTCGAAGTAAAACATTTGTTGTTTAGAGTTTTGACGTACTAAATCTCTAAAGAAGTAAAACATTTGTTGTTTAGAGTTTTGACATCAAGTATCATGTAACAACTCTTGCAAGGCTCAGGTAGTCTTTCAACATAAATGTAAGTTTTGTTAAAATGGTCTTTAATGGCTTTCCCAGGAGAAAACACAAACAAACTAAAAATGTGATGCAGAGATACAAAATGGGGCATCCTTTCCAAGGAAATAGACTATGACACACAAATGTTGCATCAAATCCCCCTGACACTTCATGAAAGTCTGTCTCTGGCATTTTGTGGCTTGATTCCACCCTGGCAGACTTCACTTCTAAGCTGTTCCTTATCTCCTAGGCAAGGCTGTTCTGTAGCTACAGCATTTCTCACAACAGCCTGACACTTCCTTCTGCCCCTGTAAAGCCTTCCCCCTGCCCCCCACCCCTCGAGATATTTTAAATTTCTCATCATACATAAGTAAGATGGTAGACTCATATTCTGATTGGTAAGAAGATACTGAAAAGTTAAACTTTCTTAAGAAAAAAAAAGGCTTTTAGCTTTGTCCACTATTTCCCCACTTTTCTGTAGACACAGCATCAATTTATAGCCACAAGTGCAATTTAAATGCTCTCATTAGTGGCTGTAAACGACATTTAAATTGCATCTGTTAACCCAATTGTCATCTGGGGACAAAAACATTTCCCTTTGCACAGTAACCAAAGAGAATCCATTTGTATGAAATTAGTGTAATCTCTTGACAATGAGAAAATGTCAGATTTAACCAATTTATTTTGAAATCGGGCATGGATACAGATTCGCTCCCAAGTCTAATGATGCTGTGGAAATGCTTTGTAAATTACTAAGAGGTAGAGACTCCAGCAGATCTGTGATGTGATTTCTTTGACAGTAAAGCTGGAGAAATCCCTCTGTCTTGCCCTGATCTGCAGGTTACAGCTATAGAGCAATTTAAGAAGAGACTTATGTCAGCTCAGCTGAACTACTTCAGAGAAAGCGAGAATCGAGTTCATTTTGGTGAATACAACCAAGCCCACAAACAGTTGTATCATGATAGCTGAGAGGACAAAACACAGGCTAAGAAGAATGGAAATTCAAAACAGCTTCACCACTACAGGACAAGCTGGAACCATAACCTTTACAATAATAATAATAATAAAAAAAAATGTTCTGCATTCTGCTTTTATAACTGGTTCCATCTTTTATCACTGAGCACAATTATTAAGCTCTAATGCTCGTGCTGTTAAGATTTGAAGATGGTGGTGGTGTTTTTTAAATAGAGCAAAAAGGAGTTAAAACAAGGAACAGTCATTTATTAGAGCAAGACTCAAATCAATAAGGCAAATTCCTTCAGTAAAAGGGTGCATTTTCTCAATACACCAAGAGCTAGTACGTTAGATTCCTCAGACAGTCAGACCTGATAAACTCACAGAGCACATGCTCTTGGGATGCAAAAATGATTTGCAGCTACAAGGAGCTAAAACGTTATATGCTGATTTTTTTATTATGATTTGAAAAACTATTTGAGAATTAAGAAACTTAAAACCACTATAAAAAAAATCTTAATCTGTTTTTATGATCCACAATGGTATATTCCATATAAAGGATGCCAATGCTGCCGCAAGACGTCTCACTTGAACGGTCAGGAACACTTACTGAAAGTTCACTATAAAGATTCTTTAAAATATAAGCCTATGCAAGCCTGGCTGGACACCATTTGAATCAAAAGTGAACATATTTCATAGACTAGCAAATTCTTTATGCATTAGAAGATGAATATTGCTAGTGCAAGGGTTTTATTTGCATAAAGGCCCTTGAAACAGATCAAGCAATTCAAGCTAACAAGTGAACATGCTTTAAGCACATTAGCCATGACTAATTAATAACGATATACAAACTACAAAAAACTGATCGATACAGCACTTTGCTATTTTTGGAAGCACTTATTCATAAGGGCTGATGATACTTAAAGAAGTCTTCTGAGGCGTAAGTATTCCCTTTAAATTGAAGTTTGATATTTAAACACTTGCATATGCATTAGCACACCATTCCTTGTTCTCTAGTAGAATATTTGTGTCCAGTTTGGCTACTTAACATTGCATTACCTGGAGACAACCAAAAATCTGTCCCAAGAACACTGGATTTAAAACCGAAGAGAGACATAAAAGCAAGAAAGCTTTCAGTAAATCAGCTGCTCTGCTTCTCAGTTTTCAAACCGTTTCAAGACTTGCCAACTAACTTGCCTTGGGTGTTCTTAAACAAATGAATAAATTCTCAAATCACCAAAATTTAGCTTGGAGAGGGAAAAAAGCAATGACTATGCTGATCACATAGAGGTGGGCTCCTGCTAGTGAGCTAGTTTTACAATTTGCTTAGCAAACAGCTCAGAAAAAGACCCAGATCTGCAGAAGTATTTATTTCTAAGAATACTTAGTGACAATGTCAACTCTGTATTATATTAACGGGCATTCGTTGATCAACGTATCCACTTAACATACATAATCTGAGAAAAATGTTAAGACATTTTAAGAGAAATCAAGCTCTACATGATTTATATAGTCAAACTGTGAAACCAGCCTATGTCAATCACTAAGTTTCTGATAATGGAATGCCATTAATAAATATTACAACAGCAGAAGAGTGGAAGTCTGAGCTTTGAATCAAAGGATGGATGGCCACTACACCACATATAAGGTTTTAGCTTAATCAGAACCAGAGTAGCTCTATGTACGATCATCCTCCTTTATTTCATTTGCATTTAGTGAGCACCATCACATAAACATTACGGAACATAGTCCAGGCATTTTTTTTTTGTGATTAAATGCACATTAGCAGACTTATGTTTTGCCCTAATTCACAATTTTTATTCGTAAAGCAATGCTCCAGGAATCATTTGGCTTGTTATGAAATAGTTTAAAACCAATAGTATGTGGCTTTTTCCCCTACCAACATTCCAACACAAGGAAACCTAGGGTAAAGAAACTTCTTTAACAATACATATCAGGAACAAAGATGCATAAAAGCTGCTTGAATAAAGCGACAGACCTTCCAGAAGTTAAGAGCACAAAGAACATCTTAAGACCAGGTTGTTCTGTTCTTTGCTGCAGTGTTCTGCAACAGACAGTTCTGCCATAGTTTTAAGAACGAGAAAGAAAACTTGTGCAAAAAAATAATCTTCAACTCAGTCGGTTCTTTTGTATCAACCGCTGTATACTGCCACGTAACTAAATAATGAGGGACAAGCACATTGGTTTGAATTTCTTCAGCAGATAGTCCAAAAGCAGTTTATATGCAGGTTGGTCAATAGCATCATATTTTTGGATACAGGTATCACAAAGGATTAACAAAAGAATATCTTTTAGAACTATTGTTAGAACACAAACACTAGGAACTTCAACCCAGTGACAAAGTTACCTTGATTAATTAAAGACACATCACAATTAAACTTCACCTGTGTTAGAATTTTGTAGCCTGGCAATTCCAACTATTTTTTTTCTGAACAGAGAGATATTTGTCTCCTCTCCTTTGTTGATCAAATTCAGAACACCTGCTGTTCAAATTGCTAATTTGCCTTCAATTATCATCCCATGCATTTTCAGATGATCCACTTGCAAATTCCAGGAATTTCCAGCTTGTCCAATTAGCATGTTACAATTTTGATTCGGCTCCCTGCTGTCCAAGCCTGAGCAACAATTTTCGCCTCTGAGGAACAGACAATGTAAAAGAAGAGTGAAAGAAAATCCTCTCTCTGATTAAGTATAATCACATACTTTCTCCGGTATCAGAGCACTCCCTAGTCTCATATTAAGGCTTTCATAACAAGCAAGGTGAAGGAGCACCATCTAGAAAAATACCATTTCAATTTCCTGCAAAGCGATTTTGGGTATTTCTTCAGCATCCTCACTCCTCATAGAGGAAGGCAACACTTCAAGATTTTGTTTTTCTAAACACTGTTCGGATGATAGCTAAGGTGATGTGTCTTCAGTGTACAGGAAAAACTGCATAATCTTTTCAGCTTCCTGGGACGTTCCTTAGCACGCACTCGCCAAATACGGCAGGTTTTACCCTGCTTCTTTCTCCCATTGTCTTCACTTACCTTTCTGAATACCCCAGTTGTCCTCAGTTATTTCTCCATACCAACAGTTGTAGTCATCATCATCCATCTGATACGGGTATGTGGTCTTTTGAACTTTATTATAAACTTTGTGGATAATATGAGCTTATCTACTTATGTGCCCTTCTCTTGCTGTGGAATTCTTTCTGTACTCAAGATCTCTCTTTCTGCAGTAACCTAAGCTGCCTCCCAGCCAAGAAGTACACGAAAACCATTTAATTTTAAAGCTGTATATCTGGACATGGCTTTCTACAAAAATATTCTTTTCTTTACTGAAGCAGCCCTGTATCTCAGAAACAGTCTATTTTGCTATCATAAGGAAGGTTCCACAAACAGCAATTTTCTCATTTCCTAGCCTCATTACAAGCAGTACAAATTATTTCCACCCTTATTTTTGTTCAGTACGCTGATATTTTAGTATTTAAGAATCTGCTTTCTGAAGTCAGCAGAAAAAAAAAAAGAAAATTAAACCCCACCACCCTTTATTTATAGCAGAAGCAATAGCAATAAAAGGATACCTGACAAACCCTAGCCAAAACTGGGATGGACATGTGCTGCACTATGGGTGGGAGTTTCAATTTGTCATTAAAAAAAATGAACAAATGTTCAGCTCAAATCCCCTTTAGAACAAGCAAGAAAAACCTTTTTAGTATGTTTTAGTGAAGTATATAGTTTTACTCACAAGATCTAAGTAAACAAAGTACCACAAAGCACATGTTTCAGAACCGGTTGTACTATGCCCGTACAAATTTAGAAAGTAACTCAGATTTAAGCATAGCAAGGAAGAAGCTCTGAGCATACAACTGCTCAATATAAACATCCCCCTTTTTTCCACATTTGAGGAAGCAGGAACTGACCCTAAAAACCACACTGCACCGCTGCAAAGCAACGTTATTACCTACAGTAAAACTAACAAGTGTACTACATAAAATCCTTAGGAAAAATTACACCTACAAGTAGCACATAGGAAGTCCTTATATTATAGGGATTTATTTATTTGGATCTATTTATTTTTTAAATCCCCATGCACTAAAATCCCATGCCCTGTTTTTAACCCCAAACAGAACACCATTTCTCTTTTGATCCTTGGGTCTTGAGTAGGATAACAATCTTAAAAGGATGAAGATTTCCATCTCTCTCATTTTGGCCATAATCTGCTTTTAGTTATGCTCTCACAAGGAGGAGCAAGCTAAGAACTCACCAGTGCCTCCTTGGAGTCCCAGCCCCACACTGCCAGTTGGTTTCCTCCCAGGCGGCATCTGCTCAGGAGCCTTGAGAGCTGAGAAAGAGGGAACTCGCTGTGACAACAGCCCCAACTTCGGCAAAGGGGCTTTATTCCGTCAGCAAGTCCACAGACTTCAAAAGACTCGATGCAAAACACAGTTCAGCAGCAGCCCCAGGCCTTTTTATCTCCCCACAGTGCTGGGAGAAGAGCACAGTTTTCTGAAGCCTTTGATCAAATTTTAATAGTTAAATAACACTGGCTGAGCTTTTGTCCCTTTGTAATTTGAATGGTAAGCGAACATAAGTCATTCTGAGAGAAGAGAAAAAAGTAGGGCTCGTACGCTTTCATATTCCCATGAGAAGTGGCTTGCCTGGTATAGAAGATGTTCCCACTGCAGGGCTGACAATTTTTTGCCAAGGCCCAATCAAAGCAGCAGTCAAGGAGAACCAGGCATTATCTGGTCAACCAACGTACACACACGCAAAATTTAACCATTATTTCCTACCTGTATTGGCATAAGCCTGAGACAAAGGAAATACATCTTGCAGTTACCTTCCCACCACTATCCAAACAGCAATCAAGACCTTTAACTGGTACAAGTGGGTTTAGCTGTAAGGTTTGACCACACAGCTCAGACTACTTTTATGGTTCAGCAACACAGCTTCTGAAGATTTGCTCGCTTCATTATTTGCTAGTGTTAAACTAAACCTAATGTGAGATGTGCATCAAGCATAACAATAACAAGTGGCAGTCATTACTCATTTCAACAGTCCTAACAGGTCATTTGATGAAACACAACTTAACATCCGAAACTAAATTTTGAGCACAAAGCAGAGGGTATTAGAGGCAAATAACACATGAACAAAAACCATCCTCTGAAGGAAAGTCGTAAAGCAATTAAGTAAGAAAATATTTCCCTCCTGGGTATTTTGACTAGCTATGTGTAGTGAGTAATTTAGTCACTGAATTTACCCACTCAGATCTACTGCTTAACGACACTGGCTTGTAAATCTATCCCAGGTATTTAAACAGACAATCATTTAAATGCTAAGCCAATAAATAATCAAGTGTCCCTCGATGACCAATTGATTTTCATATACATATGTATATATATATATATATATAAAAATCAGAAGTAGTATGTATATAATGTCTTCCATGTTTGTTATGAGAAAAGTTCAGCATTTCAGTATTTTGTAGAGCTGCTCAGAAGTCACTTGCCTTATTCTGATTTCTCATTAACTTATATGTCAAAAGGCAAAGGTCAGAATGTCAGCTGTAATCTCAAGTGTAGATCAGAGTAGGTTAATTCTTTTGAAGAAATCTGGCACAAGAAACATTCATAGAGAATATAGATTGAACGTTGAGGTTATGTACTCAATGAGTGAAAAATTAGGTTATCACAGCTGAGAGGTTGGCTGGCTCAAAGGCCAACTCCACTTTAGACACTTCTGTTGTAAAGTGAAAGAGCCACTTGTAAAAGCAGAATTTTTAGCAATGTTTCTACAGCAGCAATGTAATAGCACTTAACACCTTTTAAATTATATTTTTATTAGAAAACTGCAATTCAATTACACATTTCTTAGGGATCTTTGCATGAAGATACACTTGTTATTCCTGGTTATTAGATCAACTAATTGTGTTCTTTTTTGTGGTGTAAGACTTATGTTCGAATTTGTTGTGTTTTAGCTTACTAAAAATAATAAAATCTTGTACCTTCAGGACAAAACATCAGTTGTCTACAGACTTTGTCACTGAATGGGCATCATAACCAAAATATTACTGACCTCAATTTAATATCAACAGGCCAATTAAGATAAATTCTATTGCAATGTTATTCTATATGGAATATTCTATGTAACTGAGAAGTTAATTCTTTCATGGAAGCATGCACTTGCTGCTGTTTGTTGCTCTCCAAAACAGAATTTTACTCTGCAAAAGTTTTAGATCTTCACAGAGGAGCTAAAGTAACGCTGCCTTTTACCCTCCCAAAGTTATGTTCAAGACTCATGCAATAAGTATGACTTGGGTTTTATTTGTCTCGTATTTTCTGCTTACAACTATTCCTGAGGGCTGGGGAAAAGATTCTTTATGTGCTAGAAAAACACCTAAGCATTTTGAACAGAAGAAAAGAAATACATCAGAATCAGTTGCAACTATACACCAACTGTGTGACTGTGCCACGTCTCTCAAAATAAGAATCATGGGGGAAACTTCAAAGTTTAAATTGCATTTTGTATTTCAGTGAAGTCTCACTCTCCTTCCCCTTGAGATTCATTAGCCAATGATCTAGAGGAATGAATTACTAGTGTGCTATCAGTAAAGATCTCTCTCAAATTTGGTGTTGATATCAGCATGTACACTTTGACCCCACCTCGAATACTGCATCCAGTTTTGGTGCCCCCACCATAAGAGGGTCGTGGATCTGTTGGAGCATGTTCAGAGGAGGGCCACAAGGATGATCCAGGGGCTGGAGCACCTCTGCTATGAGGACAGGCTGCAGGAGCTGAGACTGTTCAGTTTGGAAAAGAGAAGACTTCGGGGGGACCTAATAGCTGCCTTCCAATACCTGAAGGGAACCTACAGGAAGTCTGGGGAGGGACTTTTTACAAGAGTGTCCACTGATAGGACAAGGGGAAATGGGTTTAAGTTGAAGGAGAATAGATTTAGATTGGACCTTAGGAAGAAATTCTTCAGTACGAGGGCGGCAAGACTTGGGAATAAATTGCCCAGAGATGTTGTGGTTGCCCCCTCCCTGGAGGTGTTCTAGGCTGAGTTGGATGGAGCCTTGAGTAGCCTGATCTAGTTGAGAGGCGTCCCTGCCCATGACAGGGAGGTTGGACTAGATGATCTCTAAGGTCCCTTCCAGCCTAGGCCAGTCTATGATTCTATGATTATAATGCTATTCCCCCCCACTGTGAAACTGGTTTATATAAAAGAATATTCAATGTATTGTTATCTTCCCAGACCATTTTTGTAAAATTAGAGTGGTGTTTTATGAACGTATTTTATTTACCACACAGCCAGCTAGGTGGAATTATATGCATTTTAAAATAATAAAGGGAATCTGTGAGGATTTCAAATATTTGCATCACAACATTCACCCAGTTAAATATGTATGGCTAAGGCTGAATGGTCTCCTTTTCGATTCTCCTCTATTAAAGCATTAGTTCCTTTTGCTTCTTCTTATGCCAGTCCCTACCCTATGCTGTTACTAACAGTGACAGCTGTACTGAAATAATGGCTCAAAAATCAGCTTTTTTCAAGATTCTACAATGCATCATCTAAGTATCAACTAGCTGACTGCAGAGTAAATGGAATCAGCACACATGAACAGTTCACTACCCCCCTCCCCGCCAAATTATGTACATATATACACACACAGATACCTTTTCTGCCTACAATGATTTGCCAAAATCTTATTTGTTTACAGTTAGCTGATCATCTGCAATAGTGGGTGCAGTGAAGTTGATTAGATTTTATAAATTTGCTCACTTGCTAATTAGGATAATGTATCTGCTAGCTCCAGATCCTCAGCTAGCAGCCTTCTTATTTAATGGAGACTACAAGGCTGTGCCCTTAAACTGTAGCGGTTTAAATTAGCTGAGCAGAGCTAAAAGCCAGTCAAGGAATGATTAGGTGAGAGATGTGCTGGGGTTATTAAACTAAACAGACTGTCTGAAAATTCACATCTGCTCTAAAGAGACCTTGAAAGCTGCAAGAAACTCTTTGATGTTCTTTATCATAGATGCAGAAGTGCTTCGCTGAGTAGCTACAGCCATCTACCACGCTGTTATCATACATAGCTCCTTTTCAGAGGTTGCTGTTATGGACTAGATTTAACCCTTCAGGAGTCTTTCCAAACATATTTTGTGACATTGCTTCACTTGAAAAATACCTTGCTCGTGACCTCTAGGTTATGTCACTGCAACATACTCTATTTGGGGCCACTGTTAAATAACATTCACATATTCAGCCTTGAGTTACCTTTAAAACCAGCTGAAACAACTCCTGGGGCTGTTTCACACTTGTCACGTTCTGCAACTCTGTGCTCTTTTAAAAATATCCCTACTAAAACACAAAGGACTAAAATATTGATGTAACCCAGTGCATCCTGCCTTTCTCACACTGTTTTAGGTCACCATATGACAGATACTAACCCTCTTGTGCCATAACTTCTCTTTTAAAGTATTCCTTTGTCCACTGGGATGTAAAAATAACAGACTCTGTTGCCCTTTTGTGGAGAACTTAAGCAGCAATTCTTCCAGTATCCCCTGCCCCAGCTCCTGTTCCTTGTTAGCTCCAGTTTTCTAGTATTGATGACAAATATAAAAAGAGCGGAGTGAAAATCTAGTTTGAAATACAGAGAAAGGCACAAGAAGCCTGCAGTCACTCTTTTATAGACCGATTTTCTGTTAATAATGTCCATTAAAAGTAGAGAAGCAAGAAACGAGCACCAGAACAGGTGACCCAGCTTCACAGAGGAAGAAGGAAAACGCCTTACTTCTTTTGACTTCCCAAGCATGCATCCAGCTAATAAGCAATTCACACTAGGAATAGGCATGTCAGGTGTTTGCCATCTAAAACAGGACTGAACTGTAACTGAGGCAATTAAGCCTTACCTAGGCCATGCTGTTAAGGCAGCTTTCCCCATAGGATATCTTTGAGAGAGGCAGGAGCCCACTCAAGTAGGACTGCTTTACACAGATGTTTGCTTTCAAAGCCTTTGTTTACTGTGTGTAGGAGTAGCTGATAAAAGGATTTTGTCACTGGTGTTATTTCCTTAGTTGTTAAACTGCACTAAATCTTTTTCTTTTCTATTATTCAGAACTTGGAAGTTTAGATGCAAGTACCACGTAACTGCAAAGCGATTATTTTAATACAAGGACATCCCAGAGCACATGGTGTTTCTGTAGCTCACTTAACAAGAATTCACACATAGGTTTGATTTTTTAAATATCATTGTTTCTTTTACTGCAGCAAACTGTTGCACACTGTAGTCTGCTTGCAGGCAGAAACTATGGGACTATATGGAGAGTGACAGAGCCACACAGAACCCTGGATAAAAGTTACAATACCCCTCAAAATTTGACTGATTTTCCTTCCTCGTTTATCTCTGTATTATCTATGGTTCCTAGTCTCCTCCCAGCCTATCTTAAAACCTGCCTAAACATCTGAACATAGAGTACTGAATTCAGCTTCCTTTCACTATATTTTATGAACCCTTCAGTTCTTACCCAAGTAAGATATTCAGATCTGAAAAATTAATTAAATACCAGGTATTTTATCACAGTTCAAAATCCATCATTATTGCTTGGGCCTTACTGGTATTTTTGACACTGGAAAGTGCACCCTATTTATACAAGATGCTTCATCACAGTTCAAACACTCAGTGCTTTTCCTATAAACATATGAAACTCTCTTCCCATTTAAACAGTAGCTTAATTCTACCCACTTAATCTGGAATGATGCCCAAGCAAGGAGAGAGTCAGGATAAATATGTATGTATTATCCTAGTCAAAAGTCCATTCAGCACTGTATTCCTTATCTACACACACCCAACAACATTAAAGCTTTTATGTTCTTACATAGCTGAGTATGGATGGTTTTGAAATACTTTCATTCTACATTTTCCAGTATTATGAGAAGCTGAACCAGAGCTTCTTTCTCCACTTGCAGGAGTAGTAGTAGAATGTTTTCATTTCTCTAAGGAAAAATAAACACACAATGACTAAGAAGGAAGCACCACCCAGCACAACACAGTTGTAACTCAGAGAACAGCAGCAACCAGGTGCTTTTCAGAAAATTCCTTCAACTTCTACTCCAACAGTGCTTATCTTTTGAGGAGAACACAACACACACCTCATGACTAGCCCTCACCTCTTTCTTTAAGAATTTTATCGAGAGTTTTAATATATCTCTTCTTACTGCTGCAACTCACTGACTCCACTCTCCTGCTCCACAGAAACACGTTGAGCCATACACACACATTTTACAAAGTTTTAACAAATTCTGTGAGGCCATATATTAAAGTAACACCTCAGGAAAAGACTCTGTCCTCAAGAGGAGGCCAAACACACCAGGAAGGGCAGAACCACCCTGGCTCTTCATGCTGCTCACTTTCTGAAACCACTTTGTGGACGCTGCTATTTGCTATTAAGATGACCGCAGCATGCAACTCCTACATTTTATTTATTATAAAACAGTTTATCATTTATCTCTTCCCAGCCTTAGCTCAGAAACGCGGTAAAATGTTTTAGATGCTTACCTCCAAAACACTGCCTGACCACACCCTCCAGGAATGCGATGGAGACAGGAGGCAGCAGAAGGGGAGAAGTGCTGCAGAGGGTCACAGCCCTGCTCCACGCTCCCTCACAAACACCTCCCAGCTCGGGCTGGCAAATGGCAAGAGCCCTCCTGTTTGCCATTACAACTGATGGGGAAATGTGCCGCAGGTGTGGTCCTGATTGGGAAGGGCTCACCTGCAGACTTGCCTGCCAAGAGGAGCCAAAAGCAGGCCTCCAGCCACTCCTGCACCCTCTCGGCCCCAGTCAGTGCCCCTCTTGCCTGTCCCTCAGCCCCAGTGAGGCAAATGACTGATTGCGGCCATGGCGGCCCAGAAGCCCAGGCTCCCTCCTCACCGAGATGGGCAGGCCTTGCAGCAGAAGGAAGCTGGAGTCACGTTTCAGCAAATAAGAAGGCATTTTTAAAAGAACATTGGAGACTATACGGTCACAGTGGTATTGGTTAGACTCCACTACCTGGCAAATATTAATATTCTAGTAGAATACTCAGGGATCTTTTCCAGTAGCCATGCTCCCACAGCTCAGGCTGCTGAGGCATCCTTGCCACTGTTTTTCTGGCACTAGTCTCTCAGAGCTGTCGTCTCCCATTGCCAAGGAAGAAAAACATGGCTTCCAGGGGAGCAGGTGTAGCGGAGGTGGATGGGACCAGCAAACTGGCAGCAGAAATGGTCACCTGAGCAGCAGGTCACACAGCAGCTGAGCACAAGGGACACCCGCCCCAATAAGAGCAGTACCTGCGTCACGTCAGGTTCTCTAAGGCACAGCTCCATGTCCTCAGAGGATAATTTGATTTATTATTATACTGAAACCAGGAACAACATTTAAGCGAACGCAAGGAGGGAAAATCTATTGACTGAGTTTGCTGTATCCTTCAAACCTGCAGGCCTGGGAGCACCCTTTGAAGCACACGGGACTTCCAGTTTTGGGATGTGCAGAAGGATTAGGGGCTTGATTAGCAGCAAAGTACTTAACACGTATTTAACTTTAAGAACATGAAGAGTCACAGATGTACTGAAGTGAGATAAACTAACGACATGCTTAAGCATCCTGTGTCACACAGAGCTGAACTCTTTTGCTCCTGATGGGATCAGGCTTTGCATCCTCACCTCCAGGAAGATTTCAGAGTGCTCAGAAATTGGAGAGATGCAGTTTGCACTGCTGCTGGACTGCCTGTAGCAAAGTACTGCTTCCCATAAGGGCTGCAAATCTGACAGTTTATTTACAAATTAAGAAACAACACGACTATAGTAATGTTCACACAGTGCATAGGTACAGAGAAACTCAGGATAGACAACTGCTAAACTATGTGCTGTAATATGCATTTATGCATATGCAATATGTATTTATGTGAAAACCAAACGAGCCAGCATAACCCAGTGGAACTATTACAATTATGTCTTCACCTAGAAGAAAACAAGGAAGATCTTAGTTATTTAATAGAGATTTACTAATATGTCCTCAATGATGACATACTGTCAGGTCAAAATATTTGCTTTCTTAGAAGCAAATGCATTGCTGCTGCAGGAAGAGCTGGTGTCCTGTGTAAGACCAGGAGTGAAAATTTTGTCAGGAGCAAACATTTCTGGAGGACACAAAGATGGATTACCATAAACCAGTTTCAGAATTTTAGTTGTCTCAGAAGCAAACACATTCTGGAGTGATGTACTTATTGAAATCAAGAGCAAAAATGCCTGTAATTTCAGAAGTACCGAGATTTAACCCTACACAACTCAGAACTATTTACTTGCTGGTAAAAATGGAGTTGTGTTCATGTCATTAGATATGCTAGATTATACAATTACGTAAATGAACCATGCTGGTTTTGTCTTGCTGTTTTTCCCCAACTAGAAGTACTGTGATATCACCCTGAGCTGAAATACCACCTCTGTGGATTTTCTGTAACATGATTTCTGATCCAGCCCTGTTACTACTGCCGCAGTAACCGAGACTGAATCAACGCATCATAAGTTCAACTCCCAGTCCTATGACTTTCTTAAAAGCCTAAGGCTAAGATTTTAAGTATTTGAGGACCTAAGAACAACTTAAGTTCCTAAATTTAAGAATTTAAGGACCTAGAGTAAGACACAGAGAAACTTTATTAGTGTTTCCAGGGGTCAAAGCAAGCCAGATAATATCCCTAGAAAATGGAGGAAAAGTTAATGGAGCAAAAGAAGCTCCTCAAGACCACTTAGCATATTATTATAAATTCGTGTCAAGTCTTCAGGACTTTCAGCACAGACAATGTGAAACTGTGCCATCTCTGGGAATTCAGAGGCAGTCTTGCCTGCAAGGGGCACTTCCAGCCATACAGTCAATCATTACTGAAGGCGTGGGAATAACAGAATGACACATACAGACTTCCCAAGTATTTCAGAGGTGCAAGGAGTCTTTCCTCTCAGGTCATATTGGTTTTGAGACTGTTGTTATCTTCATACTTGTGATAAGCAACTAGTGACCCCTGGCACGGTGCAGTGGTCAAGAAGCTTGAAGGGATTAAAAAATTCTCAGTAGAAGCATGAGCTGCTTTGCTGAAAACCGTGCAGCATGTTGTGTTGACTTGTGCTCAGTTACACATTTTGGTTTAAGATAGATAAAAGCAGGAGTATTTTACCAGCAATTAGTGTGTCGGGACCTTGCTGTCATAGGAGGACGCAGAGATGAGACAGTGTCAGGAAATCGAAAAAGGGATTAAACAAATTTTTGGGCAACAGGTTCCAAAATGGATGAAAAAAAAAATAGGTAGGGATGTTCCCTCAGATATCCCTAATGCAAAAATTGTGAATGCATGAGTGGAATGGACCCCATAAACTGACCTAGCTTGCGTGCTAAATATCCTCTGTCTAGAAAGTGTTTGCTATTTCCAATGCTGGAGACTTACTACAGGACTAGATGGACCATGTGTTGATCCATTTGGGATTTTTTGTTTGTTTATTTGATGGTCAGCAAGATAAACATCCTCCCTACCGGTTTAGTAACATAACAGCAGATTTCTGGGGTTGGTGATTTTTATGGTCTTTCAAAAATAAGCAATTTACAGAAATCGATATATTTAAAAACAATTATGATTGCCAAAACCAAATAATTAATTTTCGCAAAAATTCCAGGATAGGGAACTAAGGAAAAAAACCAACTGTATTAATACAAGCAGGGATTTGAGAATGTATGATCTGATCTTATTGATCTTGGAAATTGACCTTGACATTGAAATTCAGAGTAATATCTTTAGTACGGCTGCTCCTCGTCATATTGGAACTTCATATTTTCTACTCACAATAACAATTTATATTCATCCTGCTTTTATTTCCATGTCATTTCCCTGAAATAAGTTACATGCTAAAACAAAAGAAATGGGGAGTTTAGAATTACTCTCAGTCACAGGCTATGTAGCAGTTTCACAGTGAAACTGATACCAAAATTCATGTACTCTGCAGTATGATAGAGCAGAGAGAGATTTTGTATCCAGCCAAAGGTTATGAATTTCTCATTTAAGAAAAATTTCGCTTACACTCAATTACCTTGAACTCCAGCATTCTTTTTTTAAGAACATGCTGTGGGTTTTGTAAGCAAGCAGTGATTCTTATTACTAAAACATCCAGGCACACAATCCAACTCCTACTGAGGTCCAGAGATACAAAATCTATTGAATTCTACAGGAATTTAATTTCTATTAATGCATTAAGAATGAACTAAACAGAAAATCAACATTGTCTTTTATGATGGCTTTTGAGATGGGCAGTGCAAACTCAGGTGCCTAAATTACAGAAAAGGGAATAAGTTCTTGAGCAGTTGCTGCCCCTTTTGTGTTAAGTAAAGGATGGATCATTCTATCTGCCTACTTTGCACCACTCAAATGACACAGAAATGAACAGATTCCAAGCATAAAGACTCTCTCTTTCTCTGGGGACTGTGCCAAAAACTGGGCTGATGTTGAAGACATCATGTCCACAGATTTCCTTAATGAGAATTTTTGTCAGAGACAGAGGCCAGGTATGCTTCAGTATATTGAATAAACATCTTTACTTTTTTAGTAGGTATACTTTTTAATGAGTTCCTATGGCAAATGGCTTTCTAACAGAGAAGTGCTTGTTCTCATCAGATACCAGGTCTTATATT
>NW_009709725.1:0-25438 GCF_000703405.1 Apaloderma vittatum
AATAATAATAATAATAATAATAATAATAATCCACAGAGTTTTAAATTATTTTTTATTGATTGGTCTCTATTCTTCACATTCACTGTTCACAGTGCTGATGTATTCTGGCCCCATTTATTTATTAAACATGCCTGATTGTCATGACTGAAATAATATCTGTCTGAATTTACCCATCTCTCCCTGAAGTACTGATATTCATGCTCTACTTCCCCTATATGAGTTCCTTAAATGGGAGATAAAGATTCCATTTTAAGTATCAGTATCTATTAGTGTTCTTCCCTTGGTGTTGTAAGTCACTAAGTCTCACTCAAGTTTTGTGAAAAATTATACAAATTTCTTCACACAGTGTTTCTGTGTATAAAAAACTGCATTTTAGGTGAATGAGCAACACAGCTTTCACTGAACTACCCCAGTTAACATCTCCTAAACTCCTGACCAAGGTAGGTCTAAGTAGTGACTTGGCTTCAAACAAGGACCTGATATCAATTTTCTTCCAATGAGAAGGGAGGTCAAGTAACAGTGGCAACATGGTTGAACCTGGAGTTCCAGGCGATGGCAGCTCTCAGAGCAAAAAGAAAGGATATAGCTTCACCCTTTCAGTAGACCCAGCTGCCTAGCAGTAATATCAAATAAGCCATTCAGACAAGGATGATGACAGAAACAGATAATTTTCTCAACAGTTTTCTTGGTCTCACTTCATGTTTACCATTCAATCTTAATATATTTTTGAGATAGCCCTTGGGTAATGTTGAAGAAGTGGCTATTTTGTCTGGTTTTATTTTGTTTTCCTTTTGGAATAGTTTTGATATAGAAGATTGTGAAGGACTTTGGAAATATTTGTAAAGTCTTTTGCCTTTTCTCTCAGAGAATTCACAGAATCATTTAGGTTGGAAAAGACTTTTAAGATCATCAAGTCCAACCATTAACCTAGCAATGTCAGACCGATCACTAAACCATGTCCCTGAGAACCATATCTACATATCTTTTAAGTACCTCGAAGGATGGGCACTCCAAAACTTCCCGGGGCATCTGCTCTACTGATTAATAAAGATTTCAGTGGAGAAGTTTTTCTTAATATTAAACCTAAACCTCCTCCGGCACAACTTCAACTCATTTCCTCTTGACCCGTAGTTTGTTACTTGTGAGGAGAGTGATCCCCACCTTGCCACAACCTCCTTTCAGGTAGTTGTAGAGAGCAAGAAGGTCTCCCTTCAGCCTCCTTTCTCCAGGATAGAGATCTCTAGGTCCCTCAGATGCTCCTTGTAAGACTTGTTCTCAGGTTTCTTCAGCAGGTCCTTTTCTGCTGGGCAGCTATCTAATCACTCTTCCCCAAGCCTGTAGCATTACATGGGATTGTTGTGACCCAAACATGAGGTCTGGCACTTGGCCACGTGGAACTTCATGCAATTGGCCTTGGCCTCTCAACTCAGCCTGTCCAGATCCCTCTGCAGAGCTTTCCTACCCTCAAGCACATTCACACTCCCATCCAGTGTAGTTTTGTCTGCAAACTTAAAGAGGATGCACTCAATCCACTCATCCAGATCATTGTTAAGGATATGAAATAAGACTGGCCCTGATACTGAGCCCTGAGGAACACTACTTGTGACTGACCACTAACTGCATTTAACTCTGTTCACCACCAGTTTTTTGGGCCTGGATATTCAACCAGTTTTTCACCCAGCAAAGAGTAGGCTCATCCAAGCCCTGAGCAGACAGTTTCTTTAGGAGAATGCTGTGGGAAATGGTGCCAAAAGCTTTACTTAAGTGCAGGTAGACAACATCCACAGCATTTCCCTCATCCACTAAGCTGATCACCTTGTCGTTGAAGGAGATTGGGTTAGTCGAGCAGGACTGGCTTTTCATAAACCCGTGCTAGCTGGGCCTGATCACATGGTTGCCCAGTATATGCCATGTGATGACACTCAAGAAGAGTGCTTCATAACTTTGCCCCGCACTGAGGCCAGGCTGACAGGCCTGCAGTTCCCTGTATCTTTCTTCCAGCACTTCTTGTAGTTGAGTGTCACTTTTGGTAACCTCCAGTCTGCTGCAACCTCCCTGGTTAGTCAGGGATGTTGATAAATGCTTGAAAGTTACTTTGTGAATATTTCTGCCAGCTCTCAGTACCCTTGGGTGGATAGACTTGTGAGCATCTAAGTGGTATGGCAGATCATGAACAATTTATCCCTGCTTTATAGGGCCTTCATTCTCTAATCATCCTTTTCTTCTAGTTCAGGGGGCTTGGTACTTGGAGAACAACGGATCTTGCTATTGAAGACTGAGACAAAGAAGACATTAAGTACCTCAGCCTTTTCAACATCCTTTATCACCCTGTTTCCCTCTGTATCCAATAAAGAAAGGAGATTCTCTTTAGCCCCCTTTTTGTTGCTTGTTCTTTTATAGGAACATATTTAATACCATTTTAAGGCAGTAGAACTTTGGGACAACAGCACCTTTCGCTTTGCTTTCTATCTACAGTAGTAACTTTTTGAAGGGAATATCTAAGGTCATGGATCTCCTGTTCAGCTTTAGAAACAGGAGTCTGTCTCAGTTTTCTACTTTTAGTAGCCTACTCCCACTGGGTTGTGAAGTTTTCTTCATGTTTCCCCCTGATCCTCCAGTGAGATCTGTTTAATTTGGATATGTAACGAACAGTAAGACATAGAAAGGAAAAAAAAAAGGTATGTTTGAGGAGGGAAAGGAATTCTGCTTCCTGGTGGTTTAGGACATTTACTTGTATTAAAGAAGAGAGAGTTTCCAGTGCTTACATGATACATGGTTACTTTGTGCTAGATATAAATTGCTTAAACAGCAAAGATGGAGAGTATGATTTTCATCACTAACTCTGTCATGAAAATGCAGACTGAAAGGGACTCACACCTCGGAATAACAATAATTTAGTGGTTAAAATATTTTCTTGGTCCCTTGGAATTAAATCGTGCTCTAATCAACACAAAGGATGTTATACGACTTTTCCGTTTCTGACTGTGTAGATTCTGTTCTGACCAGGTACACCTTGATCTTTTCTGTTGAGTTATACAGAAAACCATCTAATTTACAAATACACTTGAGAATAATTGTTATCAGACAGCTGTTAAAGGGTTGGATGCAAATTATACACCATATGTAAATTTGCTGTCCATTTTTATCAATTCCAATCCTTCATTGAAGTTAACTACATATCATGTAATGAGTAAAATAAATGAACATAATGCCAAGGATTTCTGTACTAGCAGGAAATGTTTATAAAGGTGAAATAGTATTATGATATGTCACCTTTCCTCTTAAAGATTTCACTAACTATACAGAAAAAAATCACTGAAAGGAATAAACTTTTTCCACTTCTGTTGTGGATACGATATGAAATAATAAGTTTAAACCCCAGCAAGGGAAATGTAAGCTTGGCATTAGAAAAAATATTAGAGATGTAAAGGAGTTATATTCTGGAACAGATTGCTTGGGAGGTTGTGCAAAGACAAATGAAAAGGTTGAGCTGGTTCAGTCCATTCAAATAAAACTGTAATCACACAATAAACACTACACTTGTTGAAAACAGAAATAATACATCTATAAATAATCCTATACATAGTAACTTACTTTGTTTATCTTCCAAACAAACATCATTATTATTCACCATTAAAGCTATTTTGCAGGGAATGCAGAGAAAAACATATTCTCCAGTGGAAAAAAGAGTAAAACATTAGAGTATGTAAATCATCTTGTTTACCTGTGGTGTCTAAATCAGGTGAAGTAAGAAGGCATGCATAGAATTTCTCATCTCTTAGCCATAAAAAAATTAGGTCCAAAGAAATATTGAAGCTAAATTTGAAGCAGTGAAAAACACAACTGGGATCAATCATCAGGTATGCTGCATGTCTAATATTTAGACGTAGATATAGCCTAGGTTACGTACAAAGAGTTGATAAGATATGGTATGTTCTTGTCCTGTGTTGATGTAATCCTCCTGAAATTGCTGCAGCACTTCCTCATCTGAGTAGGGATGTCTTAAAGTAACAGTTACTCCTATGTTACTCCTAGATGCTTTTTGCGCAGCAGAGATAAATCAGAGTTGCTGGGACAGTAAGTCTTATTGCTAGAACAGCAAGCCCCAGGGAGATGTTCACTACTTGTAGTCAGAGGACACATCAATATGACAGTGCAGAAGATGACTCTTCAAGGACTTGTGCAACTGAAATAATTGAGCAAGCTGTGGTAGTATCCTACTTTTCACAATTCTGTGTGTTTCACGCTGATGTTGCACAGACTTTCACAAATAGCAGTTGTTAAAACAAACAAAAAAAAATGCTTAAGATCTTGGGATAGGTTAATGGTCTCGTGTGAAATCAATTTGATTGAACAGAATGGATTATTAGTGTCCAGATCATGATAGGAGTCTGCATCATGAGAGTTCTTGTCCATCTGGCCCAGGGTCCCTCACGAGTACTTCAGCACATGCATGAGTCATTGCATTAGCAGAACTAAAAAACCCCACCTTTTAAAGACTCCTTAACTATCTAGAAAAGATGTGATCTTTACTGTATCTTCAAGAAGACTTTTATATTTGGTTCGTGTGGAAAAGTTTTGGTAGGGGTGGGGGAGTACAGATGTGGCTTCTGTGAGAAGCTGCTGGAAGTTTCCCTTATGTCCAATAGAGCCATTGCCAGCCAGCTCCAACAGGCTCCTTGCTGCAAGCCAAGGCCCAGCCCATCAGCACAGTGTCAGCACCCCAGTGATAAAATGTTCAGGAAGAGGGGGAAAGCTGTAGTGTAACTATGCAAAGGTAGTTGAAGAGAGGGGTGAGAATGTGTGAAAGAAACAACTCTGCAGACACCAAGGCCAGTGGAGAAAAGGAAGGAGGTGCTCCGGGTGTCAGAGATTCCCCTGCAGCCAGTGGTAAAGACCATGGTGAGGTAGGCTGTCCCTCTGCAGCCTGGGGAGGTTAAGGGCGGAGCAAATATCCACCTGCAGCCCTTGAAGAACATCATTCTAGAGAAGGTGGATGTGCCCAAAGGAAGCTGTGACTCATGAAGAGCCCACCCTGAATCAGAATCTTGGCAGGACCTGTGCACCCATGGAAAGAACAACGCTCCTGGAACGGGTTTGCTGGCAAGACTTGTGACCCCACAGGGGACCCACACTGGGGTAGTCCATTCCTGAACGACTGCATCCCATGGAAGGAACCCACATGGGAGCAGTTCCTGAATAACTGTAGCTGTTGGGAAGGACTCATACTGGAGAAGTTCTTAAGGTCAGACTCCTATGTGAGGGATCCCAGGCTGGAGCAGGAGAAGAGTGTGAGGAGTCCTCCTCTGAGGAGGAAGGAGTGGCAGAAACAAAGTGTAACAAACTGGTAACAAGCCCTGTTGTCATTCACCTGTGTCTTTGGTGGGGAGGAGGTAAAGAAAATTGGGAGTAAAGTTAGCCCAGGAAGGTGGGGAGAGGGGACATGAGGGGAAGGTGGTTTTTAAGACTTGGTTTTATTTCGCATTATCCTACTCTGATTTGATTGGTAACAAATTAAATCAATTTTTCCCCAAGTTGAGTCTGTTTTGCTCATGACAGCAGTTAGTGGGTAATCTCCCTGTCCTTACCTCAATCTATAAGACTTTTGCTATATATTCTCTCCTTTGTACAGCTGAGGAGGCAGGGTGATAGAGCAGCTTTAGTGGGCACCTGGCATTCAGTCAAGGTCAAGCCAATATAATTTTTTAAGTACAACTTGATCATTTTTGCAGGAGGAAATTACTAGGAGAGTATCCAGGAGGAACGACCATATTCTCCACCTGGGGTGCTAATCAGTGCACTTAAGCATGCAAGCTGGCCCATGAACAGCAGGATACTGTCTTGGGAGATTCTTTAGAGCTCTTCAAAATTCCCAACTGGAGGGCTTCTTGAAACAGTCATTCAAATACTACATTTTGTATTTGGCTCGGAGTTCAGTCAATTGCCTGTTTCAGATCTGTCTGTTACTTCAGTGCAGTCCATTGTCACATCTGTACACAGATTTGCTGGGACATTCACGGACCCCCTCGGGAATTAATATCTCAATGCACTGGATGTGCATATAGGCACAGTCCTGACACACTACAGTTCTATGTATGGAACAAACTTGATTCTCGTGCTTAAATATCTCTTATAACCTAAGTCCCACAGCTTTCACTATACTAAACTTGGTGGCTTTGGAAATAGAGCAATGATCCCTGTCATGGAGTTGATTTCAGGCAAAAAGGCAACTGGTTACATTCCCGAGTATAGTATTTCATCGCCTGTCCTTCAAAACATTTCTTAAAGGCATTTAACTGTGTGTTGTTTATAAATACAGTCAGCACTAGCTGTGATTTTACTTACCTTTTAAACTGGTTACTGAAAATGTCACTGACACTTTTTATATCTTTGCCAAGACTCAATGACATCCATTTTATAGTAGTTCTGTCAACAAAGAGCTTCTTTTTTATCACCATGTTGTAGTCGTTTGAGTTTTACTTGCTGATAGTTCTGCACTCATCTGCTTGGCACTTTTGAATGGAATAATCCTGTGCACCTTTTTCTCAGTAATATGTACTTCTTTGTAGATGCAGTTTATTTCCTTTCACAGTTCTTTGCTCTACCAGGATGATAGGGCCTCAAAAAGAATGTCTGTCTTTGTTTCTCTTGTTTTGTTCTTGTTCAGTGACATGAACAAATAATATTATGATTGCCCTAAGGGATTGACACAATATGCAGTATTCAAACTGCAGAGTAAAATCAGTTCAAGAACATCACAATTCAATTAATAATGCTGCTGAAATAGTCACATACTGTATCTAAAGAGTTCAACAGATAATATTTAAAAGTCCTAATCTCTTCCGAAGCATATATCAACTAACAATTTACATGACTGGTTTCGTTTGTAACCCAGTCTGAATATTGCTTCTGAATTCTGAATTGTGTAACCCTCAATAAGTGAAACTTGTACTTTTCTTTTCTTACCTTACATATTGGAATATATCATATCCACTCTTCCCCTTTCCACCCTCATCTGAAAAAAAATCAAACAAACCACCTTGATTTCTTATTGGTTAATAGCTTTGAGTAGACTTCAATTTTGCTAAACACTTTCATGTAGATTTTCTTCTTATAGATGAGGCTAAAATTTACCCTTCTTGCCTGTTTTTATCTTGTCTTTGTTCTTCCTTCCTTTATGATCTCTCTTTGTTTTTTACTACTCATTCTAATGTTCTATGTCTTTATCCTTTTAGTGCCATCTTGCTCATCCTCTTCACTCTTCCTTCCCGTCTTCTGATTTCTCGTGTCTGCCGTCCTTTCATTTAAATTTCCACAGACATTTACATAACGATGCTAATTCTTCTTGACTGTAGGAGCCTGACCTATATCTATAGGACGACAGAAGCTTTAAAAAAAAAATTTGTGTTTTAATGCTCTGATTATTCCTTTTCTAATCTGTTTACTGCAGGAAAGTTGCTAACTCTGTCCTCCCAATGCGTATTTAACAGAAACTCGACTGAGAGAGGCCTCTTAGAAATGAAAGCCTCTTAGCACAGATAACGAAGCAGCCATGTCATGTTATTCTTGCTATAGCTTATGTTCTGTCTTTCTTATGTAGACATTTTCAGTTTGTTGATATTCAGTTTAATTGACTGGCTTGTCATTACTTTCTGATAGGAAAAGAAAAAGAGATAGCCCACAGGTAATGTCTTTTCTTTATTTTTATTAAGTCTCTTCAAACAGCTAAAAGTCCCAAAACCTTTGGGATTTTAGGAGTATTTCTTGGCTAGAAAAACAAACAGGGACATGTGCAGCAGCAATTTTCATTTTTGCAACATGTCACATCCATTAGTTTTTTGCCTAGTGATAATATCATGAATATGTTATAGTCCACTTATTTTTCTTGACTTTCACTATGCAAATACTGATTTTAACTCTTTTTATTTTCTTTTTCTTCCCATCCTAACTTCATTCTGTAGATCCCTATTGACACAGTAATTTCCGCTGATAAGACCTTCACCAATATATACTACAGAAATGTGTAAAACATTAAATTATTTCAGTTTTCAAGTTGTTTGTCATATCAAACATCAATATTTCACTGAAAATTACTTCACTAACTCAGTTACTTTTTTGAACCCATTCTTGCTTTTCTTCAAGTCTGTATTACTGACTTCTATCATATTATTTTCCTGTGCTTATTGCTTATACATGTTACTCTGAAACATCTTTAAGTAAGCCTCTTTGTTTCATCCATTATTTAGTAGAATGATATGTAACACTGTCACTAAATACAGTCTAGTTTGCAACACAGTTAAGGATTTTTTTTTCTTTCTGAAGCCTACGGGGATGTCCTTTTAAATATTTGGCTCATACTTAAGTAGTTCATTACGAAAAAGATGTATCCATCTCCTATCTCTCTGAGTCATGTCTGTCTCATAGACTGAGAATTAACACGAAGTAGACAGGTGGAGTGAGAGAACCAGATTTCTTGGAGGCAATACAAATTAACAGTTGGACTGGAGAGTTGTATTTTCAAATACTTAATTCATTTAACTGAGATGAAATTACATTTTGGCATTTAAGAATTGAAATTACAAGGAGTTCTGCTACTTATTGAGAGATAGCAGTCAATTTTTGTGATTTGTTTGAAAATATCGTAAAATATTCACACTATATTAAATAATGCATGCTAGAAAATGTACTGTTGTAAAAGACAAGAAAATATGTTTCATGAATATGCTGTTTACAAGTTTTTTCTGGACTCATTTAGGGAGTGACTTGGAAATCCATCTGAGATTTAAAAAATAAAGTGAAACGTTCTTCATCTCTAAAACTATCTAGTTTCTTCCTTTAGTTCAATGTTACTAAGCTTCAAAAACACATTATTCAAAGAGCCTTTTTTGTCTTTTTTGCTTCACTGCTGTAGCAGTTAAAATACTGAGTTCCCTATCTAGTTACAAGACGAACTTACGCAATGTCTTGGAGGTTATTGTAAACTGTTGTCTTTGAAACTCCATTTTTCATTGTTGTCCTTAAGAAGGGAAATTTTTTCTTCAAGAGAGAAGGAAAATAGAGGATAAAATCAGAACCTGAGAAAGAAATGGAGGCTTAGCTAACTTCTGTATACCCACTATGTAAATGACTTAAAGAAGCTGAGTTGAACTTTGTAAGGGACAGAGAAATGGCATAAGCAGGAGTATCCTGTAGAACATGATCCTGGAGGACTATAAAAACTAGAAATAGGAAAGGTGCTGGAAAAATGAATAAGAATCTCAGATCAAGTTTGTATTATTCTTCGTGAAGTGCAGTTCTATTATATGAAGCAAATTAATGACAGCTTAAGTCTGCAGCATGAAATACAGATTTCTGAAGACAGTGAAGCAAACTGAGTGCAATACTATTATTCCTCCACAGAAACTGCAAGACAGATTTAAAACCTCGGAGACTAATTAGATCTTCAGTAGAACATCTGATGTGCTTATTTTAACAGTATCAGTATTTTACATCTAAGGAATAAAGCATTATCTTATCTCCTTTTTTTTTTAAAAAAAAAGGAAAGAGCTAGGTATACTAATAGCTTTAAACCATATGGGAAGCAGAAGCACTTGCAGCTAAGGTTTCATTGATTCTATGTTTAACCCATCTTAAACATTTTCTAATTTTACCACAAGTAAGAACATATGAGATTGCAAAGTCAAGCAATCACATTTCGGAAATGCCAGAATTAAGATTGCCCATGCAAACTTTGTTTGTTAAGCCTTATGAGCATGCATTATTATAAAATCTTCCATTTTTGTGATATGATCTTTAGTTTTTACATACAACACCTGCCTCCCTCAAGGCATGTTAAGTAAATGGTTATACTCTAGAAAAATATTGAACATTTCTTTTTTCTTTCATCATAGAATATGTGGCCCCAGAGTTTATTTACAGCACCTTAACTGAACTCTACACTGAAAATATTATTGTTGACATCTTTATTTTTTTGTGGGTTTCATTACTAGAACAGCTGGTGCTTGTCAAACATTAATCAATTTGTCTTCATAACAGTCTTTTCATAGACCTTTCAGGGTGCATCCATATTTTATCCCTTACCTTCTTGTTCTCCCAAATAATCTCTGCCCTACCCTTTCTCTTTTCCCAGTGTTTTCCCTCTGATTCTCCCCATAATTATTCCCTTCTGCTCTGGCTTTCTCCTGTCCCTCCTTATCCATGGGACACTCTCTTGTTCTCCTCCAGTCCTTATTCCCTATGTGACAGGCTGTTTTCTTTTTTCTTTACAGCTCTCCTCTTCCCATTTCACAGACACACTGACCAATAACAGCACAGTAGCTCTCCTGGTTGTGTTTACAAATGTCTTCTTCTACCATGGCATCAGAAAGCCAGATTCATATTTGGAAGCAAATTCCTTGGCCAAATTCTGCAATGTGAAACAGACATAATTTTCAGAGATTTTAACTGGCAAACTTTAACAAAGCTCTACTTTTTTTTTTTTTTTGAAATATGCATAAAGCAATTTTAGGAAGTGAGTAAAACAGGAAAAATTGAAGACAGTAAAAGACATAATCTGCTGGATGTGTGTGTATGTGCAGGTGTTCCCACATAAGCCTTAGTACAAACAAATACTCTGAGTAGTTCCATGTCTCAAGACACAGTTGTAGCTTAACAGCTCTAGTCCTTTCAGGCTCAAACAGCTGCCAGATACGTCTGCAATCTCTGCCAAACTTAGATTTATTGTCACAAAGCAAGAAAACCAGAATTTGTCTGCTAAGCGGCAATACTTCGTAAACAATGTGTCAATGCTTCAATTTCTTTCTTAGAAAAAATACATAGGGTTTGATGGATGCCTTTCAGATAAATAGATACAGAACTTTTCAAGCAATGTGGTTTTAATAAATTTACAGCAAACATAAAGTTTAATACAGAAAATGTTATGGAACTTTAAATGTATGTGCTATTTCCAAGTCTGTATCTCGTGCAAGCTAGAATGTGATTGCATGTGTAGAATTATATTGGTTATATAAGCCCTTTATAATATATTCTTGTCAACTGTGAAATCTAAGCATTTTATGCAGTGGTTTTCTACAGAAAGAACTGTGACAAACTGAATATAAGTGAGAGACTAGGATTACACAGAAAGTAGGGAAGAGAGAGAGAGGGGAGGGGAATAAGTATTTAGAAATACAAGTGAAATGTACTGGTTTGTTAGAATATCTGTTCTTCCTCTGTTCTTACACTGTTCCCTAAGCACCTACATTTGATCACTGACAGGGACAGTGTACAAATCTGGATCAACCTCAAGACTGACCCAGTCTCAGATCTTTTGATTTTATGTAGGAGGAGGAATGTCACATCATTATTCAGATTCACTAGGAGTATTTTCTTAAATAAAAGTCTGAAAGCAAAATTAAGCTTTGCAAACTGCCCAGAATGAACTAAATAGCTTTTGCAGTGCAACACCAGATATTGGACATGCAGTTTTTGATATTCTTACAAACCATTGCATTTCACTTGCAGGCTGCTGAAAAGTAGGGGGAGAGGAAGGAGGAGTGAAAGCGAAAGGACCATATACTGCCTTCAGTAGCATAGTTTTACCTTAGTTCTAAGTAATGGTGATTTAAGAGCTTCCATCTTACTCAAAGCTTGGAAGAAAAGTGAGGACTCATTACTAGATGATTAATTACTTTATGAATTTTAGAACCTGTGAACTGTAGATTAGATCCTTTTCACTCTGCTTTGTCTTCTGGATGATATTTTCTGTCTTTATCACACCAGTTTCAAAATGTATTTCTTAGTTTGTCAATATTTATACATAGTATGTGACCTAGGAATAAAATAAAGCAAAACTGTAGGACACACTATTATAGGAATGTATAAAACAGCGTTAATATAGTAGGAACATGATCATACAAGAACACGAGAAGAAGGGAAGGAAAAGGTCAGAGTTAGTCACAATATTCAACCTGGAATATTAGTCATCCTGGAAGTTTTAGTATTTCTTTGTGTTTCCTAAACCAATACAAGAAGTATCTATAGAAGTTTTAAATCTGATAAGTATCTTCTAAGTACTGAAATAGCCAATGATTCATAGGTAATATGTTTAAACAAACTGAAATATTTGGAAGTGTTTTACTGACTGATAAAAGAACCAAATTCAACAACAGTACACGGTTATTTATCTTTAGGGGATAGGACACTATCTGAAAGGGCTCACTCAGAGAAAAAGACTCAGTCAGAGTAGTAATGTTTTAGTGAGGACAGCATCCTTCACCAGGAAAGACTGTCCTTTATTTTTCTTTTTTATCCAGCATGAACAGAAGAAACCTTTCACAAAGAATTGCATGAAACTGCCTCTGCAGAACGTTTCTGTTTTGATCAATCATCATTTCAGAACAACTTGTGTAATCAATCAGTGCTAGTCTTAAAATGCTAGTCAAAAATACTAACCCTTTGACACACACACACAGAACCTCATCATCCAGTCACAGGATCCAATTTCCTTTTCATTACAACTTTTGTTCTGTTTTTCAGAATGATAAAACGCTGGAACTGTACGTGTGTATATTAGATTCTTTTCTAGAGCAGATATACTATCAAATATTTTATTATTAATATTCCTGTAAGTCCTCTTAAGTCAACAGAATTTACAAAGAAATAGGGCTTTAAATGGGCAAGACCAACTTTAAATAATATAATTAAATGGACTTGATCTCTTTTGACTGAATATATGATCAATGTCCCACTTAATGAAGTCCTTAATTTGAAAACCTTATAGAGAATTTGTTCTACAATATGCTACGGATGTTCAGTTTAAGGAGTGTCTACTGTGTTTGTCAATCCTTCAAGATAATTGTAATGTCCTTTAAGTCAACAGGGTTTGAATAAAGAATTTGGCCCCAAAGGATGAAGACCAATAAATCAGTACTATGCTTTAGATTATCAGATGCTCTCTGTTGTCTTTTAAGGCTAGCAATTGAGGAGGTAGATGACAGCAAAAAAATCAGAACCTGGTAGAGAAGAGAAGCTGGGATTTCTTCTCTTTCAATGAGACTTTATGAAGCAAAATTTTCTGCAGTAAAATTGCTATCTCCTGTATCCATGCTTACAGTATTTATATAGTAAGAAAAGTTCCTGAAATTTTGAATTTAAATGGGAGATTACTTAACTGAACTTTTTAACTTTTCTACACAATATTTTAAGGATTGGAAGTCCTTATTAATTTATTAGAAGACCATTTCAGAACACATTAAATAATATAATGAAAAAAAGCTTATCTTTACCAGTTGAACATATAGTTAATCAATGCTCTATTTAATGAAACCTTTTATTTTCACCTGATGGGGAGAAAGATTTACTGTAAATACTGTACAATTTAAGAGGTCTCAATTGTATTTGTTAACACTTTCTTACAGTACTGATAAAAACTTCCATATATTGCACTCTTCCAATCTTTTGCTGAACAGAGCAACTGACAGCTAGATCAGAAGGCAATATTAAATTACAAAGTAAGCAACTCCTACAACTTCATAATGCCTTATGGAACATGGACACCATTTCCACCAAGTCAGATCTGTCAAAGTCACCTTGCACAGGCTGAGCAGCAAGAATAAAATATGAACTTCCAACCTTTAAAATAAAAAGTGTCATTGTAAAATAACACTCTCCAAGTAAGTTTTAACATTCATATACTTTCTAATATAGGTGGAACAATACTGTTTTAAGACAGTCTAAAATTACAGGAAGACCTGCATAGATAGTCTCAAAGGGTTTAAAGTTTCCTGCCTCTGCCAATTGTTTCTTCACAAAATCAAATGGATTACTTCAGCAGTCTTAGGCTAGAAGGAAGCCATGTAAGCCAGTTGTGATACTTTTGCAACATTTTTGCTGTCCCAAACTTAGACTGATCCAAGAGGCTCTTAAATGCTAAATCCATAGGGTTAGGAATTTTTTTTATTGTAATTTTCTGTATTGTCTTATCAGTCAATTTAACATTTAACATTTCTTTCATCATGTTCTCTTCTTCCTTTTTACAAAGTGTACTGTGGCATTCATTAAGTCAGACTAGCGAAATAAAACCACGTGACAGTGTAATAAGTAACATTCCTTTATTGCAAAATGGACATTAAATATTTCTTTACTTCACTCTTGTGGTTTAGATATTCTTTATCTTGGTGCCCTTTCTCATGCCATCTGTAAGAAATGTCAAAAATGTTTCAGTAATTCCTAATGAACGATTCCTTTTCTTTTCCCTCTTGAATGCTTGAACTGCTACATCGTTCTCATAGAAAATATTACAGTTGCAAGAAAAAGTATGTGAATCTTTTGGAATTCCATGGTGTTCTGTATTAATTTCTCATAAAATGTGATCTAACCATCACCTAAGTCAAAAGTATGGACAGATCTTATGTGCCCAAAATAACAACACAAAAACAATTCTGATCCTCCATGTCCATATTGAACACACTCGTTCAGCATTCAAAATACCAGTAGAAAAAGTAAGTGAACCCTTGAGTTGACCTCAAAAAAGCTAATCGGAGTCAGGTTAACCTGGAGTCTTGTTAAGAAAATGAGTTTGGAGGTGTGGACTAGAACTACATTGACTGATAAAAACCACTAAAATTTCTTGAGTTTACTCCACACAAGATGTATGCTTATGCAAGCCACACCTCACAAAAAAAAGAGCTTTCAGAGGATATAGGATCAAGATTAGCTGATTTACATAAAGCTGAAAGGATTTACAAAGGGATTTCAAAGACCTCAAAAATTCACCAATCTACGAATAGGCAAACGATCCACGAATGAAGACACTTTGCGACTGCGGCTACTTTACCAAGAAGTGAGTGCCCAGTCAAAATGACCCCAAGAGCACAATGAAGATTCATCAATGTGTGAAAGCCAAAGAGCTGAAGTCATTGTTGGAACTGGCTGACATCTGTGTTCATGAGACACATAACACATTGGACAAGCAGGGTGTCTACGACAGGACACCACGAAGGAAACCTCTGCTTACTGCAAAGAACATTGCTGCACGCCTGAAGTTTGTGAAAGAGCACATTGACACTCCACAGTGGCATTGGCAAAATGTTTTGTGGACTGATGACACAAAGAGTGAACTATTTGGAAAGAACACGCAACACTACATCTGGCATAAAAAAAGGGAACTGCATATCATCATGAAAACATCAACCCAACCATAAAGTATGGTGGAGGAAACACCATGATTTGGGCCTACTGTGCTGCATCAGGGCCTGGCCAGCTTGCAGGCATTGAGGGGAAGATGAATTCCCAAGTGTGTCAAAAAAGTCTTCAGGATAATGTGAGAATGTCTGTACATCAGCTGAAACTCCGTAGACGTTGGGTGAGGCAGCAGGAAAATGACCCAAAACACCAGAGCAAGTCCACAACAGAATGGCTTCAGAGAAACAAAATCCACCTTTTGGAGTGGCCAAGTCAGAGCCCAGACCTCAACCCACAGAGATGCTCTGGAATGACTTGAAGAGAACCATACACAGGAGACGTCCAAAGAAAATGACAGAGCTAAAGCAGTTCTGCCAGGAAGAATGGGCTAAAATCCCTCCTGAACGATGTGCAGCTCTGATCCACAGCTACAGGAAGTGCCTGGCTGAGGTTACTGCTGCCAAGGAGGGGCCAAACGGTTACTGATTCCAAGGTTCCCTTACCTTTTCCACTAGTATTTTGAATGTTGACTAAGTTTGTTCAATAAAGACATGAAGCATCATTTTTTTTTGTGTGTTATTATTTTAGGGACGTTATATTTGTCAATACTCTTGGCTTAGATGATAGTTAGATCACATTTTAGGACAAATTATTGTAGAATATCATGAAATTCCAAAAGGGTCACTTATTTTTTCTTGCAACTGTAATATTAAAAAAAAAAGTATGGCTTTTTCACCACTGGAGTTAATTGTAATAAATAAGCTCAGCTTATGAAATAAAATGAAGATTTTCTTTTTGTTTATTTGTTGGTGGTTTTTTTTACAGTTATCAGTCATCTATTCTATTACCAAATAAACTATATTTCCTTTCCTCTAGTCCTTCATTCTTCGGTTTTATCATGATTAATAAAGAGTTTTTACAGGCTAAAATGGACTCTAAATTACACATCTATTTTGGAAGACAACCACAAGTGGATACTGCTTTCAGTAAGAAATAATGTTTATTTTAGTTTTGGACTATAAACAAATAGGATATAAATTCCCTTTTTATAAGCAAAGTGCATTTGAGGATTTTAGGATTAGATTTTAACGCTTTGCAGTAGATTAAAATAATTCATCCACTCTTACAAATTTTTTATATAAATTTATTGCAGAAATCCAATAAATCCTCCTCTCAGTAATTTGCTCACCTGGAATTATAAATCTTAGCAGAAAGTTTGAAAGCATCTATATAAACATGTAACTCCAATTCTCTGCTGCTTTAACTTCTCTTTATTTTAGAACTACTACTAAAATTTCAATTGCTTTATAATAAATATCCTGATCTCATTGTATATAGTGTTTAATCTCTTAGCTTCTTTCTTTCCTGTTACTTCAGTTTTATTCCTAAAAAAGTTCTTTTCAATTTCTTTGAAACTGAAAAATATTTCTTTCTCCTGGATTGTTCACACTTCCAGTTATCACACTTTCAGAAGACTTACAAGTATCAACTCCCCAGATCACTAGCACCTATCACCACGATACAAAAGAGTGTAGTGGAATATAAGAAACCAAAACTTTACTGTAAAATAGGAAAAAACCAAGACTTTATTCTTTTATCTCCTACATGCTATATATCCAAATGAAAATCTGTAAAAGACTCTTCATCAAGTCTATTATATCATTATGGCACAGAGTATGTGTGTTTGTGACACAGTGCAAGGTAGAAATAGTGCATCTTTGGGTGACTGAAAGAGAGGTTTATCATATATATGACACGGGTTTTATCAGTGTAGCATTCAATGTAAGAATCTGACCTTATTTTTTCTTTAATGTATCAGTATCAGTACAATGTATCTGAAGAACAATCATAACAGTTTTTTCTCTAATATGATCAAATACTGGGTGGCACCTGAAAGTTGCTGTTGACATAAACAATACATCAGGCATGACACAAGCACAGGAAGAAAAGACAGTCCTTTCCACAGAGGTTTAAGCTCATAGTATAAAGCAGGAGATAACCTGAGGACTACTGCTACAAAATATTTTATCTAGAATTGCACTTTTTCTCTCCTACTAAATAGTGAAATAAAAGATTAATAATTGGACCTCTGTTATTATTATTAGCATTTTCATCATCATTATCATTATTACCACTATTAATACCACTACTATTATTAAAAATAAAAGTAAATATAAAATTAAAATTAAAATTAAAATTAAAATTAAAAAAATTAAAATACTGAAATTCATAGGCAAGCAAAACAATCTTGCATATTCATAGTAATACCTTAGGTATTGCTTGTGTCCACCTGACCTACCAGAGGAAGTGGATTTATCTTTGGTATGTCTATTCTGTTGTGGATAGGGGTGCTTTTGATAGATGTTTTTTTGGCTGCTCTGCAGAATCGGTGATAATTGCTACCAGGCAGGGTGGAAGCTGAGTTTGATATTGGTGTGTGTATTTTTTATATGCTTCATTGTTTTTGTTATTAGTACTATTATTGTTTTATTAAAGCTTTTTTAGTTTTCCTATCCATAAGCGTCTCTGTCTTATTCCTTTGTGACGGGAAGAGGGGTCAGTGTTTAGTGGCTGGCCTAGCCCTAACCCTCAGCAAGAGGAGAAGCCAGGAGTCTGGGTTCTTCAGAAGTAGCAGTATGTCGCATATTGATCAGTATGCCACTATTTCTGCAGCCAGTTACATTTTAAGTGCATTCTACTCCTTCTGGGTCAGGCAGAGAGTTTAATTATTCAGCTGTTAACTTTCTAACAGATGCAAACAGACTTAAAAATACATTGTTATTCAGTCTGACGGTGGCTGTCCAGATACATGATGAAAATTTGTTCACTTTTCTTGCTCTGTTCTTCTAGACTTGGGGTCATGAACTGAACTTCATTGAAATGATACCTAGAAGCAGAAAAACTTGTCCTTATGCCATTATCTAACAAAAGCCTTAATATAACCTACACACTATATCTACTTTCAGCTAGTTTAAATTAACTTGATTGCCTGACTGCATTATATGATTCGTTCATTCGTTTTGTCTGATCTTCACTACAGCAAGCTACAGGGAACACTAATTCCCGCTTAAACAAAAAACAACGTTTGCTTTCATCTATCTTTCAAACTTGGCATCTTCTTGAAGCTAGAGAGAGTTTGTAAAGCTCTGTCTTTCGAATTCAACTGCTGATGACAGAAACAGAGTTATTCCTCAATTTTTTGTAAAATTTACCTAGATACCTATGTACAAGCTGAGGAAAACCTAAGGAACACTGCTTAGAGAAGTAGAGATTTTGGTGCTGCCACTATTATTTCTGGACTTATCCTTTGCAAGTTTCTTACCTTCTGAAGGAATAGGTTGGAGAAAGAGATTAGGATCTCAAAGGGGAGACTGTTTCAGTCAGGGGAAATATTCTGGATTTATTTCTTCTCTGACAGAAAAACCATTGAACTTCACCCAGCAATATTTTAAAGAACAAACATGAGTATAGGAAGCAGTTATACTTAAAATGATAACTTTGAAAATGGTGGAGATAGTGCCGTAAACTTCCAGATTACACCAATGGGCAAAAAGTAAAATAAAAGCAGATCTTTCAAGAGCAACATCTGCAACAGCTGGGGCAGCCTCCTCAGTGGGAACATGGAATGATAAAAAGGTAGACACAGCCACAGGATCTTATTAGATCTGAAGTTGGAATACTCACATTGTTCTTCAATCTCCCAGGATCAAGACTGAAAGCCCATAGCAGATGGGCAGGAATGAACTAGGAATGCTAGAGGAGTAGAAACGGTTTCAGGGCAGGCAACAGTTTAATGACTTCACAGGTTTGGGTATGACATGTGCTGACATGGAAACAGGAGGTGGTCCCCACAGTGGCCTTTAGAAGGATATGTTGTGGGGTGAAACATGAAAGGACGAGTGTGTATAGTGGATAAAACCTGACTGAGCACGTTGATTTCTGCACAAAGGATACTGATTTGAACAATAAACATAGTTGCCAGCTTTCTGAAGAGTTGAATAGTACTTTCAGTAATTAATTACTGTATTAGATATAAAGAATGACTGCTTGTATCAGGGAGGGCAGTATTAAGAAACAAAATAATTGTTTTGGTGCTGTAAGTGTTTGGACAGAAAAAAAAGCAGCAATCAAAAATAAAGAAGAAAAAATGTCTGAAAACAAACTGAAACAGAAAAAGTCACAGGACTTTCAACAGCTATATGCAAAAAACCCTGAAATGTTAATTTACTTTATTCATAAATCTTGTAAGAAGATGAACTTGTTTCTGATGTCTTAGTAATTATTATGGGATCAGTTCTGACTTCCTTATTTGAAGCAAACAATATTTACTTTTTGAAGAGTCTTGATAAGGCAAGGTCCTTCACAGTTCTGTTTTAACATAATTTTATTTTATTCCAGCCAAAGCAATATATCTGTACTTCAAAAATTTTTCATACAATATTCTTTTGAACATGAGTGTAAAATTAATTGAGGTTCACATACATACAGACTGAAATATGAAGGAAAGCCTACTCTTAATAAAAATATTAAGACAGCATAGCTACATGGCACAGAATGTAAGGGACAAGGACTGATCACAGTATTAATGATGTGGAAGATAATATTCAGTATCACCAGCTGTTCTCTACAATATCCAACAATGTAACCATCACTGAAAGGAAATTGCAGTCTGAAGGGAAACACTAATGTTTGCTTCTAGTCCTATTGAGCACCAGTGTTAAGTCATGGCATGAAGAATAAAAACCCTCCAGGAAGCCAGGAATTGAAGGAACCTTCAAATAAATTAGAATCTTAAAAAAACTTAAATCAATTGAAGTAATTCACGCTTGTAGGCTAAAAAAAAAACAAAAACAACACACTAGAGCATAAAGTGTATAATAGAAAGCCACAACTTTAATTTCTTAAAATGCAAAGGTTTGGCTAGTAGTGCTATGGTGATAAGTACCTCTTCTCTGCTGACTCTGGAGCTGGTTTTCTGTGGAGATTTCTAGGGCCTAAATGAGGTGGGGAGGTCGAGGGAGCAGTCAGGACATGCATGTAGGCTGTAGAGTTTGAGCCTTTTTTCCTTCCCCCTCAAGACATCTATTTTTATTTCTCATTTACTTGTCTAGTGCCTCGGAGAAAGTGCAGACAGCTTGTTTAGAATATCAAAGCACGATCTGTCTGTGTTTTAATAATTACACTGTCTCTTGCAAAATAACTTTAGAGACAATTCTCTGACACAGCTGGTACCAAATTCTTCCTTCAGACATGCCTGTTATAACTTTGGTGAGCTCGTATGTGTGAAGACCTCTGTATGGCAGTGATGTCCCTCACTTACTGCAACGGCAAACACTGATAACTTCAGAGGTCAAGCCTGTAGCACTTTCTTGGTCTGCATTAAATCTGAAATCCCAAAAAAGTCATTGATCCTGACTTTAAAGAGGGTTTTGCAGATTGAAGGTTGAAAGTTTCCTCAAAGCAACAGGGCTCACAGGACATGATGTGCGGTGACCAGAGACAACAGATGGTTGCAGTTAAATGTCCTGGGAGGATGCTCCTGGGTGTTGTTGGTGTAGTGACTTTTTTTTTGGAACAAATACCACAGATGTGAACTTACAGTGATATTTTATTGTCATTAGGACATTTTTTCATTGCTTTGTATGTGTAAGCATGTCTACACTAGCTTTTTGCTACCTAGGTAGGGAAAATCAAGGAATTTTTTCACTGATTCACATCAACAAAGATTGGATCACAGAACATTACTCTAAATGCTGAAAAAATTTATTCTGCAATAAAAGAAAAAATAAAATCTTTTGTTTGAAAGTATTATCTCTGATGTTGTATTTCAGGAATATAATTACAGGCAAGGATTTTCATACTCCATTTGTTTTGACAATTTGAAATCTAAATATTTATGGAAAGTGGGATTTATGCATCATGTACTTATAAATGTGAAAATCCTAATGCATTACATTCTTCAAATTAAAAAAAAAATGTAGGCAACATTTCTGCAGGGCTGGATCATTTCACTGACATATGTGATGCAAGAAGTATTTACATTACTCAAAGAACTGAATAGCATGCAAGGACTTTATAGATTTAAGCATTAGAAACATCAATTGGTATCTTTCTTTTAAATCTAGTCATAAAAGAACTAAAATATACTTTTTTAGCACTAATATCAGATGTTAGGAAGCACATTAAACATACATCAAGATAAAAAAAAACACAACAAAACAAAGCAGATAAAAGAAAAATCCTAACCAAATCCACAAAAGAGTTATCTGCTTAAGTATTTCTCCACCTTTCACAGAAGGAAAAGGTATTTTTACAACTAGAACATCAAAAGATGAGAACTTGATCCTCATATACTTAATCAGGATAAATCTTGGGCTTCTTGGGAGCATATGAAGTAATTTTCTTCTCTCTTCTTAATTTGGCTGGGACAATATCAATTAAGTTACAATCAGAGAGAAGGTGCTGCATGTGGAATTAGCATTAAGTGTATAACATTGTCGTGGGTTAAGGCTGGGCCAGCCACTCACGTGGACAGACACTCTCTAACCTCCTCTTCCCTCCCCAACCAAGAAGGAAAAGGGAATGAGGCAGAGAGACTTACGGGTTAAAGAAGAAAAACTAGAACAGCTTTAATGAAACAGCAATGGAATTAATAGTGAAATGATAAAAATAAAGTACTATATACAACTATAGATAGTAGCCCGATATCGAACCCGACTCCCTCCTCCGATAGCAATCCCCACTGGTGCTGCAGAGCAGGTGGCACTGGGGAAGCCCCAGGATCATCGGCAGCGGGAGCTGGATACAAGGAGCTGGATTCGAGAAGTCAGGATCCAGATCAAAAGCAGGAGGTTGGATGGAGTCCTTTCCGAACACCGGCCATTGCAGAAAAACTCTTATGATCATTCAATTTATACTAAATATGACGTATATGGGATGGAATACTCTCGTTGGTCACCTGTCCCGTCTATTACCCCCCTGAAGGTCCAACCTTTTACTTCCTTGTGAACCCTCTTACTACCCTGCACCCCCAGCATGGCACACAAGAGCCAGCAGTGGCCTTGGTCACTACAGGAATAATTATCAGCAAGAGCCTTTCTGCATCCCAGTCCCAGGCAGTAACTGTAAACATCAGGTGTTATCACTACCAGTAGCACAGACTGTCTGCAAAAACATGCTGCTAACTTCAGAAAGTGCAGCCTTTTAGAAGAGACTAAAATGGAAAGTAAAAATAACTAAACAGAACTGGGTTTTTAGCTAAACCCGGGACAAACATGTTGAATTTTTCCACCTGAAATACTCTCCTGTCACTTTTACCTCCTAAAGGAATGATGCTTTTCCTTGTCTGCTCCTCAGTGTCACCATTTTATGGTGACAGAATAGTTATAATAACTAACAGTAGACTTTTGAACTGACGTTAGTCACACTTGTTTCACAGCTGTTCTGAATTTTCTGTAAGGACTGGATTTGAGAAAATTCTTTAAGCTTTTTATTTTCCTTAATATATTCCTAATATTACTTATCTTTGAATATTTGAATTTATGTCTTACATAAGCAGGAAAAATATACATATAAGCACTGAATGAGAAAACAGATTGATCTGGATAGGGACAGTGGGGATATTACTAGGAACAGGGATCCAGGGCAACAATAGAAGAGTCTTACTGTTCATAAATATTTATAGCATGTTATTCACAAGTATCTTACCTGGACCTCTTAGTTTATGTTTCTCTAACCCCAGCCACCCAGCTGCTTTCCTGCCAAGAATTAGTCAGGTCCATCAGTGTCTATTTTCAAAACTATAGGGAAACTAGTGCATGCAACCAGTATGGTTTTAGGCAACCATGCATAAAGTTGGAAAATACATATAAAGATATGGTTTCTGTATCAATAAAGGACACTAGTTCTTTAATTGATCCCGTAATATTCTGTTGTCCCTATAAATGGTCTTGGGGCAAAGGGGAATGGCAAGGGAGAAGGTGAAGAAGTCTGCTTTGGACAAAATTGCTGTTAGCTTACACAGACAATTTCCTAGTATAGGTATTTCAGGTTTTTTACTTGAGAAAAATCACCAGAGAAGTGACTGTCAGTCAACTGCTTGCTTTCTCTCCTTTCAGTTTTTCTTTTGTTATATCCTAGGTAAATTGCCAGGCAAAGATAATTTCTTTCATTTAAAAAAAACTGCATTATAATTGTAATTAATTTCAGTAAAAATAATTATATAAACATCATCCCTTACGGTAAAAAATACTATTTAAAAAGTTGTATGAGAAAAAAATAAATTAGAAAAGGCAAAAACAACAGTAAAAGAGAGGAAAATCCATCCTTTACTTTAAGCATGCAGAGAAATTATTGTGAGAGTTCCATCCAAGAGAAAAAGGAAAGCATGCAAAATACCAATAAAAAACAATAATAAAAACCCACATTTTCCCTAATAATACTTGCAGCTTGCCTTAAACAGTACTTAAGCATATTTCATTTATCTAAATCTGACATTGTTGTTCAAAAACAATGCTAAATGCAAATGACATCTAAATTCTTCCAGCACGGTCCAGAAAACATTGGGCTACAGACTACATTCTGCACCCCTAACTCTAGTCCCTTAACCAAACAATCTACGTTAAGAGGTTAGTAGCTCTAGGCTCCATTATAATCTAGAGAGACAAGGACAGACTTTTCTGGGACAAATTACACCATAGGCAGATGATGGTTTTCTATAGTGCATTGCCTGTATTAGTTCATTTCATAGAAGTTTCGGATTTACTAGCTGTTGGGTCTTACTGGGCAGGTGGATGTGGTTGCCACTGTTGCTTCCTTCTTCTTACTCTGGTCTCCAAAACATCTGCTTAGCAATGCTGTTGTGGTGGTCTACCCTACAGAGAAGGTGGTAACTTGCATATGGAGCTACTCACTGGATAGTGTCAGTGATTTTTTTATCTTTCCCCTTTCTGAGACACGGTCCAGAGAGTCCATGAGCTCTACTTTTTTTAAATACAAGCTTTAGGAGCTTATCTTAACTATTCCCTGAAGACTAGAACCTGGCAGCAGGATATTCCAGCACATCATTTCTTGGTATCCTTGTTCGCAATCAACATCAGTGCTTGTATGTCAGGATGCATAGTAAGGAAAGGCTAACCACCAGATTTTTTTTTTTATTATTTCTAATGAGATTAACATATTTTAGTAAAGGAATTTAAAACAAGTGTGATATTTATGGGAACAGTTCAGTGTTCAGTATGGTAGCCTGCCAGTCAATCTCCTCTTGCTGGAAGTGAATTATAGAATCATAGAATGGCCTAGGCTGGAAGGGACCTTAGAGATCACCTAGTCCAAGCTCCCTGTTGTGGGCAGGGACGCCACCTCTCGACTAGACCAGGCAACACATGGGGACCCTGAAAGTTTTTGTTTGCATCATTAGTTGGTGATTTGGTTTTCTTTGAAATATAATTTTACATACATATTTTCCAGCATTTTACATGAACGAGCATTTCACCAGTAATAATAGTACACTCTTGTTAGACACATAATGTTTCCTGAGGAGAGGAAGAGAGAGAAACAGAGCAAAGTAAGAGCCTTCTATTTCAACATTTGAGTTGTAAGATGACTCTTCGTTTTATATTATATGTCCACGTTTCCGTAGAGCAAGCTGCGTAGAATATCAGCATCTTTAAAATGTGATATCACAGTATTCCTTTCTAAGCATTACAGCCTCACACCCAAAAATTAAGTATCAGTACTTATATACTCAACTCTTATAATTTTGAAGTGTTTTATTTATTGGATACTATTTGCTTGCAGAAGAAGCATCCATCACATAAATGTAGCAGACAGCTAGGGTTACTGGTTTTTCAGGTGAAAAGTTCCTTTTTGAAGGATCTGCCTACAAAGAAAAAAACAAAATATGAGTAGGAATTTGCAAAAAGTCATGGGTATACTGGATGGTTGCACCTGATTATGTGTGATTTGTTGCAGTAGGGTTTTATAAAAAAAATTACTGTATTTAAAAATAATTAGGAATCCTTCAGTTACATAGAAATTCCGATTTCCTCCTGATGAAATACTCCTCAGAACCTAAAATGACATTATTTCTAGTGCCTCTAAACTAATGGATACCAAGATATTTTCTGATTCATCAGTATTCAGAGGGAGGTAATACTCTCCTCTGTCTGTCTTCCATTTATAACTCCTATTATTAACTCCTCCACTTTCTTCCTTTTTGCAAGAGTTATAAAAGAAAAATGATAGAGAAGGGTCTCCTCTCCTCTCCTCTCCTCTC
>NW_009709725.1:25565-53638 GCF_000703405.1 Apaloderma vittatum
CCAGCCTTCCTGGTCTCCTATACCCTTCAAAACTGATTCCCAAGGGATTTTATTAAGTAGCCTCCCAAACAAATCAAAGTGGCAGTTTTGCTCTCACTCTTCCTAGCATTTCCAGTAATAGAGAATTTGATAATTTCATGGTCGCTGCTGCCTAGATGACCTTCAACTTCCACTTCCTCCACAAGACCTTCTCTGTTCACAAATAGGAGGTCCAGCAGAACACCTTCTCTGGTCGGCTCATTTACCAACTGTGTGAGGAAGTTATCCTCAACACATTCCAGGAGCCTTCTGGATTGCTCCTTCTCTTCTGTTTTGTATTCCCAGAAGACACCTGGGAGGTTAAAGTCCCTCACAAGAACAATGGCAAGTGACTGCGAGATCTCTCCCAATTGCTTATAGAAAGTTTCATCTACCTCCCTGCTCTGGTTGGGAGGTCTATAGCAGACCCCCACAGCACTATCGTCTTTATTAATCCTTAACCTAATCCAAACACTCTCAACCCCATCATCACTATACTTGATTTCTGAGCTCTCATATCATTCCCTAACATACAGGGCCACTCCACTGCTTCTCCTTCCCTGTTTATCCCTCTTGAGGATCCTGTAGCCATCAATTGTGGCACTCCAGTTGTGTGAGTCATCCCACCACATTTCTGTGATGGCCACTATGTCATAGTTCTCTTGCTGCATCAAGGTTTAAGCTCTCCCTGTTTGTTGCTCATACTGCGTGCATTGGTGTATATGCACCTCAGACAAGCTACTGATCTGAACACCTTTTTGTGTGTATGGGCCTCATTTCCTGCCAGACCCATCTCAACTGTCTCTGATTTTTAAACACTTATGCCTTGTCCCAGCTGAGATGGCAGCGGAAGGTTCTTCGCTAGTCACCTTTCCTAAGGGCCCTGATGTGCTCTCCCTGGCCTTGTTATTAATAGGCCCAGTTGTCTCCCCTTCCCCCTTTATATCTAGTTTAAAGGTCTGTCAATTAGCCCTGCTAGCTCCTGTCCTAAAATCCTTTTCCCTCTCAGGGACAGGTGCATCCCACCTGCCACCTGCAAACCAGGCATCTCGTATAACCGCCCATGACTGAAAAACCCAAACCCCTGCCTGTAGCACCAGTCTCTGAGCCATGAGTTCACCTGATATCTCTTCCTGTTCACCTCCTCATTGGTGAAAAGCCACTGAAGGGACAGAGGAGAAAATAACTTGTGCTCCTGATCCCTTAAGCCATCACCCCAAGGCTCGAAAATCTCTTTTGGTAGATTTGAGGTTTCTTCAATTAACCTCATCGCTATCCACCTGGAAGACTAACAATAGGTAATAATCAGAAGGTTTAACTAGGGTAGGAAGTTTGTCTGTTACATCCTTAACCCGTGCCCCAGGGAGACAGTAAACCTCCCTGTGAAGTGGGTGAGGCTGTCATATCGGGCCCTCTGCCCCCTTCAAGAGAGAATCCCCTACCACAGTGACCCATCTGCTCTTCTTCCTAGGGCCAGTTTTGATGCTGGCTCTATGTTGACTCCTTTTTTCTGTCACTTCAGGCCTGGATGGGTCATTCTCCTCTCCATTCGCCTGCAATAGCTCCAGAACCCCATACCTTTTCTGTAATGTCAATTGGGGTGACTGGGGAGGCCGGGAAGGGATACACTTCCTTATCTGGGGAGGCACCTATCTCCATTTTCCCCTATCTTTTTCTAGGTTGCAAGAGGATGTTGGAACTGCTGCTTTTCGAGCAATCTTTACCTGTTGTACCTCCCCCAGGGGTGTCAGAGCCTCGCTCCACCAGTCTATTTCTCTTTCATATTCTCTAATTGCCCTCAGTCTGGCAACTTCATCCTTCAGCTCAGACACCATTTTTCATCAGTTTCTCACGTAACAATAAATATTGTTTATGAATCAACACTACAACCTACAATATTACTCTGAAAACCTTTCATTTTTAAAGTTATACAGTTCCTCTTTGGTAAACATTAAAACACAATGTTATTGTTTATCAGTAAAGGAAAAGAAGAAGATATTGATCCTAGGTCAGATACCAGAATTCTCACCTTATTTTAGTGGGCTTGTTTGACTGCATAAATAAAAATTGAATTTACTATGAGTTGTTTATAAAAATGCATTTGTGTTTTATTCAGAAGGACAGAGTGATAGGACGAGGGGAAACGGATTTAAATTGCACCAGGGAAGGTTCGGGTTAGATATTAGGAAGAATTTCTTTACTGAAAGGGTTGTCAGCCATTGGAACAGGCTGCCCAGGGAGATGACTGAGTCACCATCCCTAGAAGTGTTTAGGAGATGGGTTGGTGTTACATTGGGGGACATAGTTTAGTGGGTTGATAGGGCTGGGACAAAGGCTGGACTCGATGATCTTCAAAGTCTCTTCCAGATGAACTATTCTATGATTCTATGACTCTATGATTCTACGATGCTGTGATTAGAAGGAAATGAGAGAAAATAACAACTTTTAAAATACTTCACTGAATAGATGGTGTTTTAATATGTTGCCTAATAATAAATTGAGAAACTAAAATAGAATAACATACTAACCTGTAAATCAATCAGACTAACCTGTAAATCAATCAGTGTTATTGAGGGAAAAATGAACCAGAGGTTTTGGTTTTGGAAACCTGATTGAAATCAGCCTTTTAGTGTGTTGTGAGAAGAATTATTAAACCACTTTTTTTCTTCTATAATGGAATTCATCTATATGGAAGTTATCAGGAACTGATTGGCTTCAATTATTCCTTCGAATATTCCTAAGAAAGACAAACCATAGACATAAAAAGCTCCTGATATCTTCCATATTCATAATACCTCAGTGAATCATCAGGAAAGACAATACTGCTATCTGAATGCTAATGTAGGGCCAACAGATGAGCTGAAGGGCAAAGCAACATAGAAATAAGCCCGATTTTTCCACTTAATTATGAATACTTTTTGTATTTTCCTTTTTCCACTGTTACCACTTCCTTTCTTTTCTTACTTCATTCAAAAAAATAATAAAATCAAAAAAATCTAATGGCTTAATCTACAACAGACGTATAAAATAATATAAACCTAATTTTATAGGTTTTTTTACATCAACAATGGACAGTACCATGGATGTGATTTAAGAGAAAACTAAAGGTATTTGATGAGTACAGGATGATGTTTATGTCTCAAGTGTTAGTAAGTATGGAGAATAATATAACACACTCAGTCTAGCAAAGAATACATGCTCATAGCAGGAAAACTTAATCAGCACTTATTATAGTAGCAGCTATCTTTGTTTCCAAAATGTTGCTCTCAAAAGATATATATCTAAAACACTTCTAAACCAATTTCTAATATGATTAAGATGAAACATGTACTTAGAGCTGTTATGAATCAACATTTTTACGCATAAATGAAAGAAAAACAAACCAAATCAAAAAACCCCCACAAATCTCTAAGAAGTTTGACATTCACTTTTCTTTATGTATGTCTGCAGCTGTTATTTCAGTGACATTATTGAGAGATCTAAATTCAGTGTCAGACTAGTTGTAATCCATTCCCTCAGATAACTTTGCAAATTACTAAGGCATGTTTGGAAGATTTCTTCAGAAAGGTACCAAGCGTCTCAGAAAAACATATGTGATGAGTGATGTCGATGTTGTGCCATTAAAACACACAAAGTGTCTAACTTAGCCCCTATGTAAACATGAGAACTGCAGACAGCACCTGTCTTAAAGAGAAACACATTTAATATATAACTCATTCTAGGAAGCTGTTAACTGAAAAAGATTGTGTTGATGAGCAGTCACCAAGACCTGTGAAGTTTGATGGAGAAGAGCTTCAATGTGGATGTAAGGTTTCATCTGGCAGCTGTGGAGCACACATCTCTTCAAAACACACCTGTCATGGAGGCATCCAGAAAACAGACAGGGCTTCTACAAAAAAAACAGAATTTATTCTAACCTGAAAATCACCACACACTCCGACAGGTAAGTATATTGCAGATTTGGATACAAGTTGGGAATTTTCACCACATAACTGGATTTAGGAATTCATGACTACTTCTCTAGAAATATGACCAAAAATGTGCACACACTAACTCAGTAAAAGGGGGAAAACCTCTCCCTTAAGGGTACCCATCAAATCACTCACCTACGGAGGTGCAAGGACTCTGTCAAGGTTATTCAGAAGTCTTGCTCACCAGTAGGGGTTGGTGGGCGCTCTCAATCCCAGAAAGTTTCCTTGGACGGCATCCCGATCATCCAAGAGGAGCGGGGGTCCCACTGCTCTGATGAGGAGCAACTCAAATCGGCTCTCCGGCGAGGCCCCTTTTATACCTGAGTTGAGTCTAGCTGTGGTCAATTTCCAGTTACCTCAGGAGCCAGTGCACAAAATACATGGTGAACAAAGTCATCAGGCCTCAGTGGCTTTTCTTGCCACGTCTTTGGAGATTGTCTGTTATCAGATCTTTTGCAGAGCCTGGTCTCTGGTCTTTTGCAAAGCTTGTTGTCAGGGATGATGCAACTGTCACAGCACCAAAATGACTCGTAGGGTTGATGGCCAAGCTTTTGCAAGTCCAGATCTTCACATCCTTCACAAATGTCATTTTTGCCCCACGACATTATAAAAATTAATAACCAGCACTCACATCATACAAAATTGTGGAATCCTTTGCCCAGGCTAGTTACTAGAGTGATTCATATAAATTTTAGAGGTGCTGAGAGTCCTCCTGGAAATTTCATAAGCATTGTTATCAGGCAGAATTAAATTAATTTGTTCTGGTTTCTTCCTGCTGCCCATCTTAAAGCAGCCCAGAAATGGACTGGTCTGTGACCTGAATTATGCTTCTTTTTTGGCCTTAGAAGTAATGTTTTTCATTCTTTTTAAGTATCTGTCCACCAGGAGTAAAATGATCATAGTAGCTGGTGTGAGTAAGATTTTATGTCTGGACCAGCAGGCAACTGAGTCCTGGATTCTTGAAGCCTCTGGTAACGGCAGAAAGAGAATATGGTCAGGAAGAGCATGTGCTCTTGGCTGTGTCTGCTGTCCATTTCTCATTGTGTTCCCCAGCATCTAGAGCAGTTTTAGGGATTTTAGAAGGTAGATCCCTGTCTAGGCCCTTTAGCATCTGTTTATTGCCCTGTATTACAATGAATTTATCTAATCACTTTTGCAACAGGTGATGTTTGCCTTTTCAGCAGCCTACAGCAGCAAATAACAGATGTTCACTTCATACTATGAAAAGAAATGCTTTCTTTTACATTTAAGACCTGAATTCTCTACCGTTTTAGGGAGTAGCTCCAGTTCATGTATTTTGAGATTTGATGAAAGAAAAGTCCAATAGAAGCTTGTAAACCTCCATCACATTTCTCCTCAGTTTTCTCCTGTACAAGCTGAATGCTCCCATGCCACAGTGTTTCACTTTATAAGGCAGCTGCTGCATTCATGTAGCATTTTAGTTACCATTTTCTGTACTTTATTTAGTTTAGATTTAGTTGATACTTCACTGTAAGCAGTAGTGTTACCACAGTATCATTTATGGAAAACTGAGACGCTTTTTCCCACTCGGTCCCCATGTGTTGCCTGGTCTAGTCAAGAGGTGACGTCCCTGCCCAAACCAGGGAGGTTGGACTAGATGATCTCTAAGGTCCCTTCCAGCCTAGGCCATTCTATGATTCTATGATTCCATGATTCTTAGGAATCCCTGATTATACTTCAGGTTTTGTTTAGGTTTATGTATCTGCAAATTCCAAAGTATATTTATTGTTTCTACTTCTCAAAGAATTCCTGTTTCAGATTCCTGTTAGATTAAATGTCAGCTTGAGACAAATCAGACATTGTCTGTAACTCTGTGCATTACAACTCTGCCAGCTGTGAAAGTGAACTCACTCCCCAGTCTTTTTCATACACTGGGAAGGTACAAGCCATTCTGTGTGGGATTCACTGCAGCTAACTTTAGACATCTATAGTTTAGTCGTCTAGATCTGAATTAGTCACTTCGGATTCCCTTTATAGTCACCGGAGAGAAAAGGCCGTTTTAGAGCATGATTCATCTGACCTATTTAGATATCTACTTAAGAATAAGATGAATCATGTCCTGTAACTTTTTTTCCAATCCCTTGATTACCAAGGGAACTAAAATGTTGACTTCTGCAAGTAGATTTCATTGCACAGATTCCTCTCTCACTTATTTTGACACAATTTTCCAGGAAAATGTTAGACTGGGTATCATGGGATGACTCACTTATAGCAAACTTTTCAACTGAATTCCCTTCAAGTTCTAAGCCACTGCTAAAGCTGCTGTGGCAGGTATGATATGCCTAGTGAAAATAAACCTCATAGAGATCACTGTGTAGCTGTTGGAAGTCAAATTCCAACTAGAATATGTTTTTCCAGCTGATATAAATAACTGTCTTTTGCTCCAGATGGACCCAATTTTTTATGCTGTCAATGAGAGTTCTTTCACAATTGCTTTTCTCCAGTCACCGGCCTCACCAGCTTTGACAGAGAAGCTGATCTTCACAAGTATATATAAGATCTAGCTTGATTTTGCCTTAGATTTTTCAGTCCCTCATGGGGTCGTGACATACCTTTGAAAACAACACTAGCAAAACATTTATTATTCTTCAAAGTTATTCACTCATTCATCTGTCTACTTCACATAGGCACTTAATGAAGGTAATTTGCTACAGTAAACTTATGGTTATATCTGCATATTGTTTTCTAATTGTCTTTACAGCACAGTATTATATTGGTCTACATAGCTTTGTGCAACTTAAAATTAAATTCTAAGTTGTGTGGACAACACAACAGGACATAGATAATCCAGGAGATTCATGGAGTGCGTTGATGACAACTTCTTCCATCAGGTGATAGAGAAGCTGACGGGAAGATGTGGTCTGCTGGTGTTCACTGAGAGGAAGGAGTTCATTTGGAACACAAAGATCAAAGGCAGCTTTGGCTGCAGTGACCATGAGATGGTGGAGTTCCATATCCTTAGGGCAAGGAGAAGGGCAAAAATCCAGATCATCACACTGAACTTCTAGAGAGTGAAATCTAGGATCTTAAAAGATCTCAGAAGACCTGCAGGTTAAGGCCCTAGAACAAAGAACACCCCAAGAAAGCTGGTAAATATTCTAGGATCATCCTCAAGCTGAAGGTATTCCCATTCCAATAAACGGGAAGTCAGGTAAAAATGCCAGGTGGACTGCATGGATGGACAAATAACTGATGGTCAAATCCAAATGGGAAAAGAATACATGCAGAGAGTGAAGAAAGGACAGGTAACCTGAACAGCATACGTTGTTCACACATCTGGGATGAGGTTAGGAGAGCTAAAACACAAATGGAATTAAGTATGGCCAGGGTTGTCAAAAACAACAAGATGGGCTTCTATAAGTACATAAGTGACAAAAAGAAGACTAGGGAAAATTGCTTAACAAGACTGATTATACAGAACATGACATGTACTGAGTTCCTTCTTCACCACAGTCTTCAGAACATCATAGAATTGTAGAATCATTTCATTTTGAGAAAACATTTAAGATCAAGTCCAACCATTAATCTAGCACTGCCAAGAACATCACTAAACTGTGTCACTAAGCACCACATCTACACATCCTTTTAGTACCTTCAATGATGATGTCTCCACAACTTCCCTGATCAGCCTCTTCTAGTGCTTAACAGGCATTTCAGTGAAGAGGTTTTTCTTAATATTAAATCTAAACCTCTTCTGGCACAACTTGAGGCCATTTCTCTTGTCCTATTGTTTGTTACTTGTCAGAAGACTCCAGCATCCACCTCCTTACAACAGCCTTTCAGGCACTTGTAAAAAGCAACAAGGTCTCCCTGAGCTGCCTTTTCTCCAGGCTAAACAACCTCAGTTACCTCACCTGCTCCTCATAAGTCTTATTTTGGAGACTGTTCAGCAGCTCTGTAGCCCTTATTTGGACATGTTCCAGCACCTCAACATCTTTCTTGTAGTGAGGTGCAGCCTCACGAGTACAGGGGGACAAGCCTTTCCCTTGTCCTGTTAACCACACTGTTTCTGATACAAGCCAGGAAGCTATTGGCCTTCTTGGCCATCTAGGCACACTGCTGGTACACCTGGGCACACTCTTATTCAGTCATCTGTCAGTCAACACTCCTCAGATCCTTTCTGTTGGGTAGCTCTCTAACTACTCTTCTGTGAGCCGGTATCATTGCATGAGTTTGTTGTGAGCAGACACGGCACTTGGCCTTGTTGAACTCCAAACAATGGGCCTTGGCCCACTGATTCAGCCTCTCCAGATCCCTCTGTAGTGTCTTTCTACCCTCAAACAGAACAACACTGCCACCCAGCTTTGTGTCATCTGCAAACTAACTGAGGATCCAGATAATTGATAAAAATATTAAACATAAATGGCCCCAACACACATCCAAGCCTGAGTAGACAGTTTCTCCAGGAAAATGCTGTAGGAAACAACGTCAAAGGCTTTACCAGGCCTAGGTAGTTTAGGTATTTCATCCACTAAGCAGATCACCTTGTCATAGAAGGAGAATTTTTTATGTTCAGTAATTTGGGATAATTATTTGTGTCTGGTAGTTTGGGATAGCTGTGTGTGTTCTGCAGCTTGAGGTGTGAATTGTTCTGTTTGTCCGGAAGGGGGGACGTGCAATCTGCAGGAGAGCTCAGGGGAGGCCAGGAGCTCTGGCTGCAGAGCCACACAGGGATTGGCTGGTGCAGGATGTGAGGCACCAGACAGAAGAAGAGGTCAAAAGTTTATGGCCGAGGAAGACTTGGGGCCTTCCTCAGGAGGCCCACCAGAATGCATCTTCTGTGGCATTGTAGCCACTGCTCTGGCAAATGACTGGAACCGGATCCTCTGAGGCTCTCGTACTCATCACTGAGATCCAGGATTAAACTTTTCAGAGCCACAGTTATCTTTAACAAGCAGCCATTACTTCAGTCAGCTCCAGGTGCACCAGCTAATCTTTCCACTTGACAAGTCCCTAGGTGTTGTGTCAGCTCAAGTTTGTCTTCCTGTGCTGCGTACATCTGGATTATATGATCTAATCACTGATTTACAATAGTTCTTTCTCTTGATGGTTCTACATTTCAATAGCCTCCCTGTCATGTAAATTAGCATGAACGCTCATGGCAGGTGTTCTTAATAAAGGTAGAGGATCCAGCAGTCCCTTCAAGTTGCTAAGAGGGTTCTACCTCTCCCATCTTTGAAGGTTTTACAGATATCTGGGGCCAAATGTCCTACAAATTCAGGTATTAGCTGCACGGTGTCCCCCTCCTTCTCAGGATCCATTTGTATTTTGGGCAGCTGACTTTGATCGCTCATGACAAACCATCAGTTACTGTCTCTGGCCGAGCTTTCCCAGCATGTCCGGTCTCATCCTCATCTTTAGCCTCTGCTTGTACCATAGTTTTGCTATCAAGAGCTAACTAACTAAAGAACCCAACCTGTTGATCCCATCTGTCCTTGCTCCAACCTCCAGTCAGTTACTGAAAACAAGGTCAACTCTTAGCAGCTGTTCATTTCCTCCCCTGTCCCATGAGGGGAATGCAGCACCTCCTCCCTCTCCTTATCATGAAATTTTTCCCTCTCCGGCTTCTCCCTGCTCTACTAATAAACCTCTGCTCTTCATCAGATTTTGGGTTACTTCCTCCTTCTTTCCACAGCGTGTCCTGCCTCTGTGATTCCTGTACGCCACCAGTAAGTCCCCTCACTCCCAGGTGCGTCCCTCCCCAAGAGCTTCTGAGCATCCTACACCACCTCCTGTGGAATTAAGGCACCTTTGCCTAAACTTTAGTTCTAACCACAAGGCAACCATCTTGGCTAAAACAGTGCTAGAGGGCTTGGCCCTCAAAAAACTAACCTTTCTTATGGCATTTGATCTGGGATAACTATCTCGAATTACTTAATTGCTTGCATAGCATTGTTCACACCTGGGAACATCAAGAAAATTTCCAGGACAATGTGCAGCTGGTCCGTAAGGAGTTCTCCACACAAAGGTTTCTAAGATGACCTTAAGGGTCAGTACATGAAGGCACCTTGATGTTCCGGCTCTAAGAGAAAATCCCACGGAGCACAGACCGAAGCGGAGATACCATGCTCAAGTTCTGTGAACACAAAGGAACCTGGAGACATCACGCAGCCAGTTGACTGCACATTTACTGCCCTGGGCCAAGAGTCTGTAATCTTTTGAGAGATACCATCCTTTGGGTGAACTATACTCATTATGATCTTATTATAATACCAAAACGCACCTCCATCCCTAAAAGCTACCCTCCTCCAAGGTGTGGCCACCCCTCACCGAGCTTGCACATTGAGTTTTTCTAGTCTATACTTTTAAATGAGAAGCGAGGGAAATTTACACCAATCAAATAAAGATATGCATGCCTAGAGCCACTCAAACTCCACCTGAAAGTGAACAAATAATATAAAAATGGCCCAAGAGAGGGAGGGATGTTAGGGAAGATAGCACCATCGTCAGGGGAGACACCACCATGGTCCACCTCTGACTCTTGGGATTGCTCGACGGGCCGAGCCTCACTTCCTCCCCATCAGGACGCCTTCGGCTAAGGTCTGAACACTCAATCTCACCAAGCGCTGCCCCTGGATGCTTAAGCAATCTTTACAGAGCTGCTTGTCATCTAATATATCTGTAATTTTTGCACATGCTTTGCAGACAGTCAATAGCACCAGCAATCAAAATGAGTTTGCCTATCTGTTGCTTCAATAAACTGTATTTGATACCAATCTGGTCATGTGAATCCCTGCTGATCCTTTATCCACAGAGTTTGGCTGTGTGAGTATCTCACCACCCTCATTACCTTTTTTTGCATTTACTCCCACTATAGAGCTTATATGTGTCAGATTAAAGTATGTCATCCTCAGTAGAAGCGTTATTGATACTGGATTTAATGAAGTACTGACCTATGTAAGTCACTAAGATGAATTTTTATTTTCTACGCATATACTAGAAAAAAATAGACTTTAATTTCCTACCTGGTGTCTCGTCCCGAATTGTACTTGATTGAGCTACAATGATCCCAGAGGTGAGATTAAGACACAAACAAGGTCAGTGTTGTGTTTTGAGTATTTGTTCTTCAAGTGTAGAGAGAGAGGGAGAGAGAGAGAGAAAGGGGACAGGGGAGAAAGGGAAAGGCAAAAAAGAAACCAGTGCCACCACAGAGTCCATTGGCGTCCCGCAGGTCCATCATTAGTGGGGGAATATTGCGACTAGATGTTGGTCTGCACTTCTTTCATTGCCATTGTCCCTGCCTTTTCTCTACCTTTTCACGGGAACAAGGTGTGATAAATCTCCTCCTGCTGCGTGCGCGCTGCCGTCTGGTGGTCTCTGGTGGTCGTGGGCCGAGATCTTCTGAAGGAAGGCTGGTAGTCTTCCTCACTGTGTACTTTTCCCCTTTAGCTCAAAAATGCTGAGCTGGCTGAGCTAGTGGCTACAAGGCTGCTTTAGACCGGATGGCCAGGTGGCTGCTCTCTTACTGGCAATGGAGTTCATGTTTTGTTACCTAGATGCTTATTAGCAGCCCCTGTTCTCTAGACTCCTTTGCAACAGCATGTCAGTTCCTTGCTGAGTTATTGCTGTGTCCGTGATGCTTCACCATATTCTCTGGCAAAATGTTGCAGAAGGCCTCCTGTACAAGCCATGTTCAAGGCCTCGCAGGTTTTTGTCTCTGCAAATGTTGCAGAAAGTTGATTAATGATTACAGCAGCAGTTTGTTATTAAAAGCCTTGCAGTTCCGAACTACGCGTCTTTGCAATGTTGAGACAATCCTTTCTGTCTTTAAGTCCCACACTTGGTCACATAGCTGTTGTAGTTGATGCATTTGTAGCAGAAAAGCTGCTATGGCTGGTTTTAGTAGTATGCCTCTCCATCCATCTCAATCTCTCCCCTCAGAGTAAAGACAAGGCCAAAAAGGGGGGGGGGGGATTACTCTTCTGGTGCCTTTTATGTCTCCCGGAGGTTTGCTCCACCCCTTTTGCAGGACATTGTGTGAAGGAAGGAGGGGTGTGGCCTGCAGTATAGGAGCCTCAGCCTGTGCTCATTCTGCTCCGGGCCATATAGCGCAACCACGATAGGTTGGGTGGGATTTGTATTAATTCGATTTGGTTTGATTTGATGTAATCCTGTATATATTTGTTTTGGGGTGCACTGTTGGGTTACCCCTAAATCGCAGAAGATGTTCTATGTAGAGTACTGTATACAGAATTAAGTAATTAATCACTTGTATACTTGGCTTGGATTTGTACGTTGCTTTGGATTTGTATACTGGATTAATACTCGTCACTTGATCTGAAGTATTAGTTGGTTTTGTCAGATTTGGATGACATTTTGAAGGTCGGCACTGTTACTGCCTTTGGGATATGATTTTGCATATTGATGTGTACTTACTTTGAAACTTTTGTGGAGCGAGTGATGTGAGTGAGGCACAGTGTAACTGCGGAGTGTAACCATGGAGCAAGTGCAGAGTTCTGATCCGCGTTTCCGTTGTCCTGTGAGGTGCGCTGCCGGAGATCAGCGAAGCGAGTGATATGGGATGGGTGACGAGCTGAGAATGGGAGAGAACAAAGCAGAGGTGTAGTGAAAAAGAGCCCTTTAGGATGTATTTGGATCCCTTGGAACGATCTAGGGAGATCTCCGAGGGAAAATGTGAATCGAAATTAGGTATTGCGATCAATGGTGGCCTCTATATACTTTAGATGCTTTTTGAAGAGAGAAGGAATGATGTGGAATCACCCTCAGGGGCAGAGAGATTGCAGACCCAAGATCCTTTAGTGTTGGCTTTAGAAAAGGAACAAAGAAAACCATCTAGACTTAAGAGGTGTTGTTCAGCCTGTAGTACTGGGCAAAGGTAAACAAGGGAAGAGAGGGTTTGAGATGTATTGGACATCCCCACCTCCCTTTTCCCTTGCCCTCCACCTGCCTGCTGAGAAGGGGGAGAAGGAGTGGCTGAAGGTTGGCCAAATGCCCCCGGGAAGCACCGCAGGACCCTGGGCAGCCTCGACTCCCTCGCTTCTCTACAGGAGCGGGCAGAATTCGTGCAGCCCAGGCCATGTGCTCAGCTGGGCAGAGCTGTTACATGATCTTGTTATGTTCGGGCATGAGATGGGATGGGTTGACCCTGGGGGCTGGGGGCCTGGCCGGCCCCGGGACGCCGACAGGTCCCGTGCCTGGTTGGGACATGGGGGTGCCCCAAGCCCTGCCCTGCCGCACAGGACAGGCTGATGATGCAAAGAGGCAGAAAGCCCCAAGTTTCATCTCAATAAATACCTTGAATTTAGGTGCATTTGTTACCGAGTGAGCACACTATTTTTTGCCTTGAATAAGGTATTATTGTTGTCAATTTAATCAGGCTGTATTTTTTTTTTTGGCTAAAGAAAGCTCCTGCAGGGTGTCTGTTATGGGAGGCACACAAAGTGGCGGGATAGTAAAAAAGAGTCCTCTAAGATGTATTTTAACTCATTGGAAAGAGATAGGAGGACTGCCAGGTGGGAGCGTGAATAGAAATACTTTAATAAAATATTGTAATCACTGGTGGCCTCTGAATAAATTAGTTGACAAGGAAAAATGACCCTTTAGCAAGACATTAAATTAAGATACTCTGTTGCAACTAATGTTGTTTTTATGGAGGGAAAGTAAATGGGATAAAATTGCGTATACCGATATGGTTTTTACTTTAAGAAACCACCTGAAGTGGCAGAAGGACTGTAGAATTAACATCCTACCATAGGATCCTTTAGTTTTATCTTTAGAAAAAGACAGGCAAAAGTGGGCAAAGATGTTTGAATTTGCTTAAGGAAAGAGAGAGGGAGTTAGAACAGAGATTGGAGGATTATCTCTCCCCCCTTCAAAGGAATGAGGGCTGCCCTACTCCAGTGCAGGAGGACAGTTGTTAATTGTTAAGTGAATTTCAAAGGAATGACTCGAACAACTCAGAATGATTATAGCATTGTTTGGCATAAAGATGTTATTCTCAGTGTCAGATTTCAAAGCCTGGAAAGAGATGGTTGAGGTATATAGGAATGGGTAGTAAAAATCATGGAAACTTTAATTTAACTTTATGATCCCGACAGGAGAGATTTGTAGAGGTTGGAATTTTAAGTAATCTAATGTCTTATGAAGAGGGAAGAGCTGTTTTAGCTGAAGCTTAAGAGCAGGCAGAGGGAATTGTATGTATGGGACAGATATACAGGCATGGAAATCAGAAGGTCATTTTGTGGATAACAATCTGAATTGGAATTTTAACAATCGTGTTTACAGACACTGATTTTGCATCATATTTGGAATGTAATTCCAAAAACAAGTAACTGATCCAAATTGTAACAACAAGAAATATACTGATTTGAATCTGAAAAGTGAAGTGGACACTGCCTTGCTAGTCTGCATGTTTGTGAAAAGGTTTAATTCAAACATGAACAAGATATTACAAAAGTTAGAAGAGAAAATGCCAACTTTTAAAATGAAATATTGAAGTGTGCTTGGAAAATGTATAACAACAGAAAGAAAGTGGAGGAGGAAAGCAGAGAAAAGAAAAACTCAGAGAGAACAAGCCACTGGCCGTGGCTATAGCCCAGGAAAATAACAGGGTCAGAGGAGGGTTTTACCAGGCTCCAAGATGCTGGCAGAATGCCAAGGGCTGGAATGCCATTAGAAAAACATCAGCATGCCTTTTGCAAAGAGAAAGGGCACTGGAAAAGAGAATGGCTGCAGTCAAATCAGCAGGGATTTGAAGGAATTCTGGGGCAAACAGCTAACGTGATGATGGTGGGTTCAGACTGTACTATGGAGTACCTTGTCCCTCCACTGTAACAGTTATAGTAAAAGAATTTACTAACTTTTTAAAAAAGGAGGGACTGAAAAGAGGATTGTAGCAAAAGTAGCAGAGGATTGCATCTAAGCAAAGGCAACGCTAATGATTAATTACATAGATTGTTAGCTATTCCTTAACAATAGTCAAGCATTGTAGAAACCCATTGAAGCAGTTAAAGACCAGTTGATACCAGCTCTGCAGTTTGGATGAAAGCTGAAAGATGACTGAGTCTGCATGAGAACTAAAGGTGAAAGGTACACAATGAAGAAGACTACGAGTCTTCATCCCCACCACCAGGAGGCCCTGCACAAGCACAGTTGGGAAGAATTTATGTAAAAGATGTGGTAAAACTCATTTTAATACGAAGTGGGACAGGTTATGCATATGTATAGGCTTATTGTGCAACTCTATGATATGTAACATCTTATCATATATATCCAAGGCGAACACCGCGTTGAGGAGTGCACGACTTTGGTGGGATACCCCCATGCCACCCAGCGCTGAATAAACGTACCTACTTTACAATCTAATCAGTTGTGGAGTCTGTTTTCACTGTCAGGGCACACTGATGACTCCTGTTAAGCTTGATGTCAACCAGCACGCCCAGATCCCTTTCTGCAGGACAAGAAGCTCCCCTGCCATTTACACTTGTGTCCAGTAGTAAGACAAACCTTCAGGAATCGCAGACACCAGAGACTAGGGGGAAAGGCTGGAGCAAGCATGATTTAGTTAAGGATCAGATTAGAGAATACTTAAGCAAACTGGACATATAGAAGTCTATGTCCCTGATGGAATCCACTGACAAGAGGTAAGAAAGCTGGTAGGTGTCGTTGTGAAGCCACTCTCGACTATCTTTGATTGATCATGGCAACTGGGAGAAATGTCTGAAGACTAGCTGAAAGCAAATGTCACTGTTATCTTCAAAAGAGGTAAGAAGAAGGACCAAGGGAACTTCAGGCCAGTCAGTTTCACCTTGATCCTTTGGAAGGTGATGGAGTAGCTAATATTTGGAACCATGTCCAGACTATCAAGTACAAGAAAATTGTCAGGAGTAGTAGCATGTTCAGTTTTGGTCTCCACAGAACAAGCGAGTCGTGGAAGTACCGGAAGTAAAGGACCACGAAGATGGTGAAGGGACTGGACCATCTCCTCTATGAGGAAAAACTGAGAGAGCTGGGACTATTCAGGCTGGAGAAGGTTCAGCAATCAATATTTACAAATATCTGAAGGGAGAGTGCAAAGACGATGAAACCAGGCTCTTTCCACTGGTGCCCAGTGACAGGGCAAGAGGCATTGAGCACAAAATGAAACGCAGGAGGTTCCTTCGGAGCATGAGGAAACACTTTTTAACTGTGAGAGTGACTTGGCACTAGAATAGGTTGCCCAGGGGGGTTATAGAGTCTCCATCATTAGAGATGTACAAAAAAATTTAGACACAGTCTTGAAAAATTGTCTTTAGATCACCCTGCTTGAGCAGGCAGAGTTAGATCAGATGACCTGCAGAGGTCCCTTCTAACACCAATATTCTGTAATTCTGTGACTCTATGAAGTGGAAACAGAAATAAAAAGTTGTTTCTTTGCTTCAGACTGAGAATCAGTTAATATCCAACTATGATAAGTTTCAATGAGTTTTATGAAGAATCTGCAGTCTGTTACTACTGTTAAAAAGTGAATCAATGCAGTTACAATTCTTGCATCTTTTTTCCAAACACAGTACTTGCTCATCACTCTTATTTGGTGTTAATATGTGCACTGCAGGACAGGCCCTGGCATGTCTTTCTATTCAAGACATGTTTTAATATGTTTCAGATACTTCACTCTGACAAGACAATCTAAGCACTGCCCATCCTTAGCACCTTCCAATATGCTGTGCCTTTGTTTGTCAAATTATATTGTTTGTTAAATGCTAGATGTCAATTTCTCAATAATTTGCAGAATTTGTTTTAATCATTATCTCATTCACAGTAGTTCTCTTACATCCAGTCTTTGAAGGGTTTAGAGCAATCATAAGCTTTTCTGTTTTGTTTTGGTTTTTTCTGCTTTTTGTAGTATGCATTTTTTAAACGTGATCTTTGAATTTTTAAATTGGGTGCTGCACTTCACAATTCTGTAAAGGGAGTCTCATCGTTAGCCTCTTCTGCCTGAGGTAACTGAAAGCTATTTAAAAAAATCTAGGGCTTCAGAGCCAGCTATTGTCAGGATTAAAGCTTACTTCTGACTACCTTCTTCTTTACTTTCATGCATTACTTGCAGTTACTGAATGAAGAACTGTTTAAATCTTCTATACTTGTCTTCACATTTCTAGAACTATAGAGCTGGTGAGATTCTTCTCTTCAGAATATCTTAGCAGTTTGCTTTATTCCTGGTTGTTATTGTTAAGAAATTCAGTCATATTGAGATCCCCTTAATTCCTGCCCAAAGGCTACCACCTTTAGGATAACCTTTGGTCCTGCACTGTGAACCACAGACTGCCTGGCAGCGTACTGCCTTTTTATCTTTGCGTTACACTTAACAACCAGTTAGATCCTCTCTTCTTTCTCTGCTAGTTCATGCCTTTTTAATTTCTCTTTTCTTCAGGAACCCAAGCATGCAGAATCTGGCCCCAAAAGTCTGCTGAGTATTTCTCTCCCTTTATCTTTCATTAAAACCAGTAATCTGAACAGTTTCACTGTTTATTAAATAGCCTCCTAATATGCATTTTACCCTGTTGTCTCTTGTTTAAGCTTTTATCTTTTCATTCCTCTCTATTTTAAAGGTTGATTTTGAATTACTTTAAGACTTAATTTATTCCTACTTTGTAATACCCTAAAGGACGTTGCACCATTCATTCATCTTTCCTATCAGAAGGGACATCTTTCAAATTTATGTGTATAGCACCTAGCACAATGATTTCCTGCTCCCTGTAAAAATTTCTTAAATGCAAAAGAAATAACAATGTAAGACTCATTCTATATTTTTTAAAAAATAACATTACATGTTTCTGTATTACTTTACTATTGCTTTAGCAGCAATTAAGAGAAATAATACTGTGATGTTACAGTATTTTCTCTAATATATTGTTCCTTAACAAATATTTTTATAATCATCTTGAAAATGAGTATGAAAGATTAGTTACTAATGTAGAGCAAGATTTATGGCCTATGAAACTAAACAGAATTTTCCCTACCTTTCTGGGAGTTGGGTCGGTTATTAAGTAGAATTAATAAACACTAATTTGTTCACATTCCCTGTGGAGTTACTGCATAAATTAAGGGTAAATAAAAATACAAACTACTCCTCATCAAAAATATTGAATACATCTAATGTATTAGCATACTCATAGACAAGAATAGGAGTGTTCTAAGTAATAGAATACTGTTCCTCAATAAGTGATATTGTATTTCACTGAACTGTCATTATTAGGCATATTCAAATCCCTGCTAAAATTCCTTTGTTATCTTTTATAATCTTTCAGTGAAATATGACAATCATCTCTCTGTGCCCTCTTCAAAAATTTTTGCAGGTTTATTCTCATACCAATATTTAGACTTTCACATTCTAACATGGATCAATTTAATGCAATGAAACACAATGGGGTTGTGCAGTATCCATAGAACAGGTTTCAATGAACAAAGGTGAGATGCAGCGAGATGTTAATTCGGCTCAGCTCTGTCTTGTCTTGACAGACCCTTAGCTGTGATGACCCAAGGGGGGAGTTGTGTGTGAAAAATGTCCCAGCCCTGAGTTATCCCAGACTGAAACAGCAGACAAAGGATTGAAACCTGAATAGAACCAAACTCCTGATAACAAACATTTTACCCTAAGTCTCATATCCAACCACTATCTATTCTTGAGATGTATTAAATTCAGCTGAGTAAATCATGTGTGTGTGAAATATGTCAATATGGCTGAGTAAATCGTTGCATGGTAATTTGGCTGAGTCACCAGTGTGCTAGTTAATCCACAATTAGTAGGGGGCACCCAGGAAAAAAAAGGGGAATTTTCGTCATACCACCAAAGGCAAACATTCTAGAAAGTCCATTTCCTTCAGGCATACCTCTGCCTGCACCATCCCATCCTTACAGTATAAAAGTTGTAGGATTTTGGGTAGAATTTGGAGAAGTTTTTTCCAACCATACAGGTGAACTGTAGGAGATTCTTCTCCCCTTATTGGAGACATCAGATGAAGACATCTTTCCCTGGGATTGAGAATTCTTACTTGAGAGAGAGTAAGTGACTAAGACATGTGTGGTATACTTCAAGATTATTAATGTTACCTAATTGCGTGCGTCTTAAAACTGTACTAGTACATTTTCCAGTAATCACTGAGTTTTGCGATAACGTATCCTGTGTATTGTTGTTTCTTTCTCCAATTGCAATAGTGTATTCTTCCACTGTATCCATAAAACCTGCATTGTGACATATTGGACCTGTAAGTGAAGTTCTAATAAACTGCTAATTTGAACCTTACAGTGAACTCAGTATATCGGACTTGTGCTTGAAGGTTGTTAGCTCGAACCTAGCAGTGAAGTCTCTCCATCAGAGGGGTCAAGCAAAAATTAAAGTTTCAGTGAAGTATTTCTTAATGCATAGTAAGATTTATCTTGGATTAAACTGAAGTATCATATCTTACAGCCAAAAGTGGCCTCCTTCAATTATTTTACCAGGTTTTGAAGGACTAAACACAGTTTTATTCAGCTTCCTCATTACTGCCAATCAGGAAGGGCACTTGGTTCTAAATAAATAGAATGGATTCTGGTGGGAAACACCTGTCCCCAGCAATTTGAAGATATCAGGAAAGTATGAGCTGAATAACAGCTCTGCTCATTTCAGCAGGTTGTCTAGCATTTCAGCAGCTTTTGGTGTTTGAAATCTGCTAACAGTCAGGGGAATCTCAGCAGAGACACCAGATCTACCAACAGTCACACTGCTGCTTTTTCCCTGTAATATTGCTGGACACCTGTCTTACTAGAACTAGATTAAGTAGGGCTGTTTTAATTTATAGAAAGACCACAGACCACTGCACTAGTAAACTTACTTTAAAAGACCACATTGCAATATGCTAGGGATTTGGCTATGAGTCTGGTTATCTATGCAAGCTCTTTGATGAATGTCCCTTTTCCTAAAGTCCATGACTATAACACTCTTTATCATTTAGTTTTACAACAAAAAAATCCTCTGAAACACAGTACAGTAGCAATATATTCTGGTAAAAGTCCTAGAAAACTCAGAATATTTTAACAACTTTTTTTCAACATTCACAAAAATATTCCTATGCAGTCAAAATAGTTGAGAAAAACATTACAAGATTTTGGGATGTCTTGCACCTTTGTTTCAAGGATACATCCTGTGGACAATGCTGTCTGTCTTTCCTCCACCATCTGAAAAGGAATCTCAATAAAAGATTTTCCTTGCTTCGATCCTTATAATTAGCTTTATCTGCATAACACTGGCAATCAAAAGGCGTTGCCCATGGAAATTAACTTCTTCCTGTGTCAGATAGGTTGGATTCTACTCTCAGAGGAGCCATAAAACATCGTTAAATGCTCCCCATGTGTCAATAAGATCCATGAAAATTTGATGTCTCATCATTCTGCCAGTTCCAAATGAACTTGTGATATTACTATGGAGAAATGTAATTTAGTAAGAGTATCTATTTAATCCTACACACCTCTCCTGTGTGCAATGGTGCTTTCTCATGTTCATGTTGATAAGATGCTCAGGTTTGCTTGAACATCTAACTGAAAAGAGCCCTTCTTTTTTGTCTGTCATTAAAACTGCAGAAGTACTATCATGATTCTCTTGAAATGTGGCTGATGTTCTGGGGCTTTATCTTCAGAGCTGTTTTTTGGGGTTTTTTTTCTTTCCACTATCACTGTGATAAAACACTATTTCAGACAAAGAAAGTGTGAGTTATAGGGTAGGAACAACAACTACAACCAAGAAAACATGAGCTGACACCAGCTTGCACAAAGTTGCTAAACTCTAGCGCTGGTGCACAGGTGCTGGATGTGGCCAATTTATCTGATTCTGGGCTTCTGGGAACATATTAAGGAAGTAAAGACTTCCACCAGAGCCTTAGATAGGACCTCCCAACTCCATATCCTAGTTCTGAAATGAGTGTCCATGTGTGTAAACTGGTTTTAATATTTTTTCTTAGTTATTATTTTATATCCCCATATTGAAACTGTGGACCTTTCCTCTCTCTTGATCTTTCCTTCTCTCTTGTTTTCTCACAACAAAAGAGCTAAGAGTCACAGTCTCATTCCATATGAGAGAGGGCTTACTTTGCAGATTTCCTTTGTCTTAAAGTTCCTTTTAGCAACCCTTTTTCAAGTGAATTTCCATACTGACTTCAGGCCCCTTAAGAATTTCCACTGCTTAGAGACAAGTTCATCTGGGAGAAAGGTCCGTTGAAACTTTTATCTCCTAGCTCATTGTGACAGGATACTTCTGTTTGAATTAGACATCCTCCAGGCTAATAAATTTTGATTGCTGTGCACTGTTATCCATCTGCTCACAGCCCTTGGGATCCCAGTCCAAGATGGAGGTTAAAAAACAACAAACCAAAATCCCCAATAGATAATAGTGCAATACAATTTGAACTCAAAATAGCAAGCAGAGAAGAAGCTAGAGAATAATGTTTGATTAAGACATGAATGGACTTGTACTGGATTTTCATGGGGTCTACTGACATATTCTGAATAACATGATAGCTATAATTAAAATTTTCTAGAACTTTTCATTATAATGCACTGTTTTCAGTTGTTTATGTATTTACTAAAGTTTAACCAATGGAAAAAAGGCACCTTAAAAACTGGAAGAAAAAGATACAGGGTAACCTGAAACATAAAAGCAAAACTCTTTAGGACATATATATGGGTAGCAATTTTGAAGATCTCTATTCCACTGCTATAAGCAAATAAATTGGTCTGAGAGGCAAAATAAATACATTTATCTCTAAAGTATAACTAGAATTATTCACATGTATTGCTGCTAATCAGTCTTTTAACTGAAATGATAGATTGCCATGTGGTGATTTTAAGATAAACATTACAAAAATAGTAAAATAATTATAATTTTTATTTTATTACATTAATAGCAAAACATTTTCCACTACTGTCCCTCCACTCTCTCAAAATACATTGGAATAAAGGTGAAAAATATAGTCATGTGAAGAAAAAATTGACACATAATTTAAGCAAAAAGCTTTTTTATTTTTTCCCTAGAAGATGTTCCCTATCAACTCTATTTTCTTGAATTTGCTGTTCTTTCCAATGACTTTTCATTACAGACATTTGTTTATCTTCATCAGTCAGCCCAGTAATTATCTTACCTTCTATGTATTTGCTTAAAAATAAGATATTTAAATGAACTTTGGCAGACTACTTTATGGCTGTCAAAGGATCCCTGGAAGACATAATCTTTTGTAAAGAGTATATTTATTATAGTTTTAGCATTCTTTCTTATTTAAAGGAAGAAAGATACATTTCAAAGAAACTAAAAGATCATTAAATGAGTTTTATTTGTTTTATTATCTAATGTATGTCTTAAGTATGTTTTCTCAGATTATCCTGGATAAAATTAAAAAACATCAAATAAGGGAAGGGCCATGTTTTCATTTGAAATAGCACTGTTTTTTACTAGCGTGTGTCTAACAGCAGACTACATGGTTCTGATACCACAATATACACAGTTAGCTGAATAATGAAACAAAAAATAAAAGCAGCAATGAACCATCATTTTTCTATCATCTTCATGTTCAAGAATACAGTCTCTGAAGTGGTATTTTGTTGGTTCTTGTTCTGACATCAGCAAGAAAATCTATGCTGAATAGCAGTGTAGTAGGGGTTGGTATATAAGGAATAACTGGAATATGGGAAGACTGCCTTTTTGATACTTCTTGGATGACCTAGGTCAATAACTATTAAGTATGGAAAAAGTTAAAAAAGCCTTAATAGAAGAGACAAATTTTGTTTTACATGCTGCGCATCATTATAAAAATCAATCTTTAAAATCAGATTTATTTTTTTTTGAGGCAACACTAGCAATTTTTAAAGGAATTTGTACATGAGTTTTAATAAGCAAATAATTGTAGCCAAGGACAGAACAATTGCAAGCAAAATAAAAAAAAAAGGTTATTTTAATAACTTCGTCAAATAGAAGGAGACAATTTATAATTTATTTCACAAAATCCGTATTTGGGTAACTTGCTAAGCTATCACACGTGACAGCAGTGTGAAGGAGAGAGAGCAAGCTCACAAATGCTACTTTTCTCCCACACTGTGTATTTTTAAAAAAATAAATAAATAAATCCAAAACAACAAAACATATTGTGTAATATTTTGATATGGTATAAGAGAGTTAAGAAAGTTTATAAATTATTCCTGTATGCTTTTCCTCATGAGAAAATCATTCCTTTACCCATAAAAGCCAGCCTGATGAGGATCACCTGCTGTACAGAGAGAAGAGCTTACACAGTGCAAGCGTTGATGTATGGTGGATCATATTTTCTGAGATTTTCTATGTTTGCATCTTAAAATCTCCATTATCTTACAATGAAAATTTAAAATATGAGCCAGCGGAAAGTAAAATCTTCGGAGGAGACACTAAAAATTTTCAATCTCACGTGTAGGAAGTTCTAAATTTGCATTGTCTTACAGTGCAAAGCAGATTCTTGGCTTTTCTTTGTGCTTTTAATCACTTTTACTGGAAGGCTGAAAAGGAATGAAAGCAAGAGAATGGAAAGCAAGTGAGAGTCTAATTAAATCATACCTAGAGATACTATTTGGCTGATTTGCTTTCTACAGGTGAAGTGATCTGATCCAAAATGTAGGTAATGTCACTGCTTAAAACTATACAGATTTAATTACATTACACTAGATTTTACTCAACCTCTATGATGTATACCCAAATAATGGGAAAGGAGATGATCTTTTCCTTGGACTCACATTGAGGTTTGCTCTATGACCTTAACTTGAAGTGTTAATTAACGCTCCTGAAAGGGTCTTTACTTGCCTCAATCATCCACAAGACCTCTAACACACATTAAGTGTAGCATCATAGATAGAAGGAATAACATTTCTCCTATGGTCAAAATTTGATATGGCCAAAGCAGGGTCAAAAAAATTTAAGTATGAAAAAAGAAGAAAAACAGAAGAAGAGAAAACACTGAACTTGTTTCCCACTCTTTAAATGTGAAATTTAATGTCCCATCTAACTATCCATCTTAATAATAATAGTAATTTAAGGAATATGAATATCCTTATAGAGGATCCTTTGCACACTGGATATTACAGTAGGCTCCTATCCCAACCACAGTGTTATTTTGAATAAAGTGTTATGCTGCAGACATAGCTATGCAAAAGCACTGTGAAAAGCTAATGCAAAGTTTTGTAAATCTGCAGGCGAATTATCCCAGTGAGGTTGAAAAAGGATGTTAGGAAGATTCAATGTAGGAGTGAGATTGAGCTATACTTCAAACTCGGGACTTCTGCTGAATTAAAAGAACAAAGACTGAATTTCATCTGAAACGAGGAAAACACTTGTGGGCATAGGTGGCCCAAAGATACATGAACCTTCTTTATATTCTGCTGATGAAGAGGATGAGCTGGTCCCAGAACAGATGGTTACACTGACCGCATCCTGTGAAGAGGTCAGTGCCCTCATGTCCATTTAAAATGCAGTTTAGGCAATCAGACCTCTGCTAGAGTCAGACCCTTGGGTTACAAATGATTGTTTCCACTCAATGTTTCAGATAAAATAATGAGATGAGGTCATGAGCATATTCCCCTCTTGTGCTGACCTGTGGAACTGAAATGGCAGTCAATGGACTTTTAGAAGAAAGAAATTGCATCCTCATTTTTCCTCCCTCTTTTCAGGAAGTGTCATAAAAAGAAACAGACCCAGAGATTTCATAAAGTCTCCAAGGAAAATTTGGGTTTTCCACTTACCACTTTCTCACGAAAATCTTCATGTATATTGGTTGTACATGACAGCAGAAAAGCTCAGGGCAGAATAACTGATAGACAGCTGCTCTAAAATCTCTGACTGTGTCAGCAAAAAGTACTTCAGTGACAGTTGGAGATGTGGAATTTTTCCACATGATATTTTTCTGGATTCTTCCTCCCAAAAATTCTCATTTGAAAGAATTTGAGAATATCTTTTTACATATATTATGACTGTCAGTCAAGAGACAATGGAAATACCAGCTGCACTGTAAGAAAAAGAACATAGTATTTTTGATATGGTGTTTTTCTACTACTAATATTTCTATCACAAATATTATAGATTCTATATATTTCTAAAATGGCTCCTTAGTTTGAGAAACATGATAGGCTTACTTTTACTATTAATTTCCTCCATCAATTTACATGACTTTCTGCTTATTCTGCTTTGATAACATATGTACTGTCAAACTTAGACTGCTCGTTGATCCCCGATGTCTGAATCGTCTATTTAATACTACTTGTAAGATCTATGACATTCGCATTTTAATTTGATATTGTATATGAGTTGAGGAAATGCTTGCTTTTACTGAAGAATTTCTTTACTGAGAGGGTTGTCAGGCATTGGAATAGCCTGTCCACGGAGGGGGTTGAGTCATCGTCCCTAGAGGTGTTTAAGAGAAGGGTAGGTGTTGCCTCGAAGGACATGGTTTAGTGGTGTTGATGGGGCTAGGAAAAGGTTGGACTTGATGGTCTTGAAGGTCTCTTCCAGCCTAAACTGTTCTATGATTTGATAATTCTATAACTGAAGAATCTACTAGTGTTTAAAGTTTCAAAGAATTAGACAACTGAAATGGCTTCATAATATCTACAGATTTGTCTTAAAACTTTTCAGTGAAAAGTTCTGCTATCTTTTTATATTAACTGTCCATATTAAGAAATACTGTGTCAAGGTGAGGTCTACTGATATAAATCAATCTACTCAGGTATAACACTCTTAAGTAACAGCAAATGCAATTTCAAGATTTGTTTGTGAATTGGCAAAATAATTCATATAGGGTAAATTAATTGAGTAATGTCTATATAATTATCACAGATACCTTTCACAATTTAGAGTACAAGTAGTGCAACATGGCAATGAAAATGTCCAGATTACATGAACACAATTTGGCAAAGAAATTACAAGAATGCTCGTAGGAGCATGCTGAGCAGCCATTGGCTGGTGGTAAAAGATTCAGTCCCACTACACCTGGTCCAAAATCAACAGACACAAATCTAGATAAAGAATTTGAGAAGGTTGAGAAAGTCTTGAAAAGCATGATGTCATAGAATCATAGAATCATAGAATGGTTTCAGTTGGAAAGGACCTTTAAATATCATCTAGTCCTCTTCCCCTGTCCTGGACAGTATCATGGGTTAACTCCAGCTGTTAGGTCAGCCCCACCAAGCCATTCACTCACTCTTCCTGGTGTGATGGAGGACAGAATCAGAAGAGTAAAAGTGAGAAAACTCGTGGATGGAGATAAAGACAATGTAATAGGCAAAGCACATGCAAACAAAACAAACCAAAACCAAACCAAAGCAAACCAAACCAAGGAATTCATTCACCACTCTCTGTGGGCAGGCAGGTGTCCATCCAGGACAGCAGGGCTCCATCACGTGTAACAGTGACTTGGGAAGGCAAATGTCACCACTCCAAATGTGCCCTCCTTCTTTCTTCTTCCTCCAGCCTTATGTGCTGAGCACGACATCATATGGTGTGTAATATCTCTTGGGTCAGTTAGGGTCATCTGTCCCAGCTGTGGCCTCTCCCAGCTTGTGCACCTTCGGCCTGGTCACTGGTGCGGTGAGGAGCAGAAAAGGCCTTGACATTGTTTAAGCACTGTTCAGCCATAATGAAAGTATTTGTGTGTTATCAATACTGTTTCCAGTACAAACTCTAAACATAACCCCATACTAGCTACTGTGAAGAAAATTAACACTCTCTCGGGGGGAAAAAAAAAAGGCAGAGTCGTAGACATCTTTCACCGGATCAGGTTGCTCAAAATTTTGTGCAACCTGACTTTGAACACTTCCAATGATGAGTCATTCATAAACTCTTCAGGAAATCTGTTCCAATGTCTTGTGATACTCATTGTAAAAAATTTCTTCCTTATATCCAACTTAAATCTACCCTTGAAACCGTTGCCCCTTGTTCTGTCACTAAAGGCCTTGGAAAAAAACTTTCTTATAAGTCTCTTATATACTGAAAGGCCACAATAAGTTCTCCCAGAAGCCTTCTCCTCTTCAGGCTAAATAATCTCAACTCTCTCAGCCTTTCTTCAAAGGAGATATGTTCCAGCCCTCTAATCACCTTTGTGGCCCTCCTCTGGATCCACTCAAACAGGTTCGTGTCTTTCCTGCACTGAAGACCCAAAGTGGGACACAGTACTTCAGATGATGTCTCACCGAAGGGGAGTTAGAGGGGCAGAATCATCTTTTTGTTAAGGCTCTCCTTATTCAAAAGATCAGCTTTGATTTTGTGAATAATTATGTATTTCAATTTGCTAGAAACAAGTTGGCTCAAGATCCTAAGTGCTAAGAATAGTCAGTTTTGATCAGCAATGATCTGGACTAGATTTAAACAGATTATAGAAGTTGAAGTAGTATTAATGGAGGAATTTGCCCTGGTTGAGGAGGACTGGGTTAGAGATCAGTTTGAACACTTGAACATCCATAAATCCATGGGCCGTGAGGGGATTCACCTGTGGGTGCTGAAGGAGCTGGCGGAAGTCATTGCTAGGCCACTCTCCATCATCCTTGGTAAGTCATGGACAACAGGTGAGGTGCCTGAAGACTGGAGGAAAGTGAATGTCACTCCAGTCTATAAGAAGGGCAGGAAGGATGACCCCAGTAACTACAGACCGGTCAGCCTCACCTCCATCCCTGGAAAGGTGATAGAACATCTTATCCTTGGCACTGTCTCTAGGCATATCAAGGATAAAAAGGTTATTAGGAGCAGTCAGCATGGCTTTGCCAAGGGGAAGTCATGCTTGACCAACCCGATAGCCTTTTATGAAGACATAACCAGGTGGATGGATGGTGGCCATGCAGTGGATGTGGTCTATCTGGATTTCAGCAAGGCATTTGACGCCATCTCCCACAGCATCTTCGTAGGTAAACTGAGGAAGTGTGATCTGGATGACCAAGTAGTGAGGTGGGTTGCTAATTGGTTGAAGGGAAGAAGTCAAAGAGTTGTAGTCAATGGGGCAGAGTCCAGTTGGTGGCCTGTGTCTAGTGAAGCCCCTCAGAGGTCAGTGCTGGGGCCGTTGCTGACCTGGATGAGGGATTAGAGAGCACTGT
>NW_009709726.1:0-414 GCF_000703405.1 Apaloderma vittatum
ATATTATGTAATATATTATGTTATATAATATTATATATTATGTTATATATTCTGTAATATATTATGTTGGCATAAAGCCATTTGTTAACACAAAGGTGGTCTCCAGAGCCGATATCCACTGTACTTCTGATGGACCAAAGGATTTTGATTTACCTAAAGGTAGAACAAGATGCTTCAAAATGAAAAAAGATACAACTGCCAAAAAAGTTGGGTTTGTTTTCTTTTTTAAAAAATAAACACCTAAGTCATAAGCAAAGTGAATTCAAATTAAGAAAAATGAAATTTTAGCAAGATGTTGGGAAGCATTTAATAACCTCATGCATTTTTCCCACTGGGAAAAGCTTCCCATGGGTATGCTGTCGGTGGGGGAGTGTAGTCACCATCAGCTTCCCAGCCCAGGGGTGGGCTGCCTCC
>NW_009709726.1:445-1317 GCF_000703405.1 Apaloderma vittatum
GGCTTGGTGGCCAGCGGATGCAGCGGGTCCTTCCCAGCTCGCCGCTGCAGGACACAGTTCCACTGACTTCATCGGAAGCGAATTCCCCCCCTGCTTCCCTCCCCCCCCTCTGGCCCCGCATTCATGTGGGGAAGGAGCCTGGCAAACTCTGGGGAGATTACAAGGCAGGGGAAGCAGGAGGTTAAGACACTCTGAGGCCCCTTTCAGTTTAAAAGACAAAGTAATCGTGAAGCTAAAACAGATGCTTTGCTGAAAATAAAGAGTGGTTTACACAAGTCTCGAAGAGAAGCCAAAAAAACCCAGAACACTGTAGAGTCCCAGGAAATCATAAGCATCCTGCTCTTATAAATAACTGTAATACTTGAGTCTATAATAATATTATTGCAATATTTTGAAACGGTGCTGAAAGACAACACGTGTTGTTTGAAGGATAATCTTGAGACGGCACAAAAAGGAGACCATGCTGCTGCATCTGATGCAATGAAAGCCTGAGTTTAAAAATGAGTACATTTACAATTTATTTCCATGAGTGACACCAGGAAGACTGACAAGACCAGCCACCCATGTACAAGGATGAACAATCGTCCATTTAAATGAGCCCTCGTCAACCAGAGCAAGAGATGCCAAGAGAAAGTGCATGGAGACATAAGCCAGCAAATGCCACTTTTCAATGTAATTATGCTCGACTTCTGTCCTATTTGGTGGAATGACCTGTTTCCCAGTGACCCAGAGAGCAGTGATATTCCAAGAGAATATTTCTGTAGGTTCATGGACATTTGCCCATGGTCTTTTATGCTTTTATCCAGCTCACCTGTGCAGGTGAAGGGATGCTCAGGCTCTGGGCTCATCCACTCCTCCTCCTTTCTGCTGAA
>NW_009709726.1:1348-13195 GCF_000703405.1 Apaloderma vittatum
CCAAGTTGCAGCAGCTGCCAGTGGTTTCTTCATGTGAGCACATCTCTGCTGCTCAATAGACTGAAGCCGCCACATTTCTTCCCCCTCACTTAATGCAACTGGATCAACTGCAACAGGGGATCCCGACTTGGGGGATTTGAAGAATCACAGAGCCACAGCATCATTTGGATCAGAAGTGGTCTTCAAAGACCATCTCGTTCAACGCCTTTCGCCATGGGCAAACCTAGTTTGCCTAAAGCCCCATTGAATCTGGCCTTCAACACTTCCACTGATGGGGTATCTACAACTTCATTGGACAACCTGTTCCAGTGCCTCATCACCCTTATCATAAGAAGTTTTTTCCTTATGTCCAATCTAAACCTACTTCCTTTCAGTTTAAAACTACTGTCTCTTGTTCTTCCATTGCAGGTCCTGCTAAAAAGTCTCTCTCCATCTCTCTTGTAAGCCCCCTTTAAGTAGAGCAGTGAAGTCTCCCCAATGCCTTCTCTTCTCCAAGCTGAACAACTCCAACTCTTTCAGCCTTTCCTCATATGAGAGGTGTTCCATTGGGATGCTGGGGGAGATAAAGGCAGCTCTCCTGGAGGTGAGCTCACCCCTGGAGTTTGGGCTTTATTTATTTTATCTCTCTAATGAACACCTGGGGCTGCTGCACTTGCTAACCTACTTTTACGAATGGCAAAAGGACTGCACCATCCTCTCTAATCTCTGGGGCTCTATGTGCTGAGCAAGTCAGCTAAGCAAAGGAGAAGAACAACTAGCAAGATTTGGCTCAACTTTGTGCTGCTTTCCAGAAAGCTTGAAGCACCCATGCAACTGTCCTGGGATCTGGCAGGTAAACTCTGCTGTAGCTGCACTGCAGGGATTCACACTAGATCATGCCTCATGGGTTTTAACTGGCTGCTTACATATGCTGCAAGAAAAATCTTCCTACTTATTACCTCCTCAAGCCATCTCTCACTCTGCTGCCAGCACGGCTTCCCTTCTGCATTCACAGGTGATTTTTCATCTCCAAGCTCAAGCCAGACCTGTACAGAAGTGATTGTCCCTTTGTTTAGTGCTTACACTGTCAAAATACCCGCAGCTCAATTACAGCTGAAAACTCCCACTGTTTGGCAAAAAGAGCTGCCTATTTTTCACATGTAGAATATAGTGGCAAACAGTGGAGAAAAGGGAAAAACAGAACGGAAAAAAGGAAGAAGGCATGAAACAAAAGGAGGGGAAAAAGGAAAATAAAGAGGAGAAAAAAGGAAACATAGAAAAAAGGATGGAAAGAAAAAAACGACCAGGTGGGGTGACTTTAGTAAGGCTCAGGCATCAATACAGCACTCGTCCACCTGGCATGTTGCCTACAAAGAACAAGTACTGCATCAGGTACCAAGTCCCCTGCAAGCTGCCCGGCGCCAGGCTTTAGCCTTTCTCCTGCACAGACGGCCTCATGATCACATTTCAATCCTTATAAATTATTTACATCAGATATGAGGAAGCGAAGACATCAGAGATGGAAAAGATGCAATAGCCCATTCCCTGGGGAAGAGAGCTGGATCCTTCCCTGAGTCACGCAAGCAAAGTAGTTATGCTCTGTCTTGGCTTGGGAAGGTGTTTTGCTGCTCAGTGTCCTCACCATCTGAATTTCTTCATAATATCTTTGCATAAATTCCACTTGTTTTGACCTCTTCATCCTGGCATTATCACCTGCCTGCATCCATTCAGTCCTGTGGAGTCTCATGGCATCACTCAGACACTTCCCTCCTTAAAAATTTCAGAAGAAATGAATCATTCTGTCAACTCCAGTGAAAGATACTTTAAAAAGTAACTCAGAGATTGGGAATTTAAATAAATAAAAAAAAAGCAGACTGATTTTGAAAACCAAGGACCTTCAGCTAGAATTTTGCTCTTCCTGCCTTCACCTCCCAGAGAGGGAGGGCAATCGCTGTCTAGGGATGTGGTCAGCAGAAAAATATTTCCTGAGCTATGGACTAACTGCTTTGTAAAGTTACTCCTGCAGCACCAAAGGAAACGAATGACTCCAGCACAGCTTCATCCTACATCCCGCGGTGCTCACCCAGCTGGAGTTCGTGAGACAGGGCTGCACCCACCCTCCTGAATACTCTGCAAAGTTCAGAAAGCATAAACAACCCCATCCCTAGCATCCCATTTTAAGAGCTAACTCCCTCCTGACAACTGTGATAGGGCACATAAAGGAGCATGTCATGCTTTGAACTCCACAGCAGTTCACCTCCTTGCCAGGATTTGCACATTCTTTCTTTTGGCTCCAGGAGTTGTCAACACTTCCTTTACCTATGCAGAGCTTCATGCAGATGAAAGGCTTCTGCCGCAAGTTGTTAAGATTTACTGTAATTTTGGGTCAGACCAGGAAAGTACTTACACGTGCACCTAAATCACTGCTGAAGTCAAGGGCACCCTGTTGCACACTCCGGTACTCCGAAGTGATCAAGATTAACCCCCTTTTTCTAGATTGGGATAAAAAGGCGTCAAGAATCTTAATTACAGCTAGATGCCAATTACCTAAATGAGCCGTGTGTCACTCTAACAAATCATGTGGATTTGGATGTAAGGATAGAAGCTGGATAGGGAAAAACCAGCACTGAGAGTTTGGCCAAACAAGCACAAGGTGCCGGACCCAAAGTTTGTCCACAGTACCTCTGAAATCACACTCTGTGTTTTCAAGACATCAAAGCTATAGAGAAGAGGTCCCCAGTTAATTTTTGCTGAAGATTCCCCCTCCTACAGACATTTTCTGGCCCGCTCAAAATCAGAGGCACTGAGTTTGTCTGCTTCTTCCCCATGGTGTCATGAATTTCTGCTGGCTTGCCCCGCTTCATATGCATGAGTCTATACTGGGAGGCTCTAAGCACGGAGCAGATACTTTGGAGGCACTTCCAAACTCAATGACTCCCACCCTGCTGGCAGCAGCTGTGTTGAACAGATTTGAGGATTCAAGTATTTCAGAGTATTTGGTAGTTTAGCCCTTCCAGTCTCCATTTCCACATTCCACGCATGGGACAGCTACCAGCCACAGTCAAACACAGTCCCAACAGGTTGCTCCACAGGTCTCTGCTGCAACATCACCCAAGGCTGTGCCAGAGCAGGACCAAAACTGGGCACGGACATCTCAGCCACACAGTGGAAATCTCATCAACCTTCCTCCTGTGAGCGTGCAAATCTAACACAGAAAATGGTTTCTAGAAAGAAGCACTGCGGGTTCCAGGTTGACTATGCTCCGGTGGCTGCTAGAGAAAAATTACTTCAGCTCGTGAAGGAAATGACAGGTTTGGGTTTTTCTTTCCAGCTGCAAACTCATCTAGGAACTAGAAAGCAAAGACGTGAGCTCTCATCATCATCTCAAGCACAGCTCCCTGGCACGTAATCCCGACGTGCTCGAGATGCACACGCTATGGGTACACTGGGTGCTTGCCATGGGTATAAGGGGTACATGACGTGGGTATGTAGGATGCTTGATGTGGGTATATATAGGGTGCACACCATGGGTATGTGGGGTGCACACCATGGGGATATGAGGTGCATGCCATGAGTACACTGCCTAAGTCCGACTCAAAGTTATCTGGAACAATTCAGAAGCCACAGCGAGACTCAATCCCTGAGACAATGGACAGACAGAGCACACGGTCAGCAGTTACAGGGAAACCCCTCTCCCCTTTCTACTAACAAATCCAGCATGATCCTGCAATAGGATAAAGCGCAGGCGCCCGGCAGTACAAGCTGGGCTGACTCAGCTGGGATTGACCTGGCTACACCATCTGATTACCCCAGCTGGCCACCAGCCCTGAGCACAGCAATTCCTCGCGACCACCCGCAACTCCCCAACCAAGACAACCCCCCAGTTCCCAGAGGATGGGACAGCACTGCACCCGAAGGCAAACCGGCGATAAACAGGCACCTCAGCAGGAGCTAGGTAATGGGGAAAGCCTACCTGTGGTGTGATGTCGTCAGGACCTGGCCGGGGAGTGAAGTCCAAGGTTTGGCTGGTTATCCACCACCCTGGAGACTTCCATCCCTGTGTGACCTCGGGGCACCGGCGCTTGGGGAGCGATTGCTCAACCAGTGGCACAGGGCCAGGAGCTGACCAGCTGGCCCGTCGTTGCTGCAGCAAAGCCAGGGTGACTCAGCATGATTTGGGGAGGAAAATGATGAAGAGAGGAAGTCTGAAGGAATGGGGGACCCAGCCCACATGTGACAGCACCCAGCGGCACCTGGGACCCCCATGGGTGCTGCGCTGCATGACTGAAAGCAGGAGGCAGGACACAGAAAAAACTCAAAATCAGGCTGTGAAGACTGTATCAAGAGATGGAAGAATGCTGTAGGTCCACAGGGACAGTGCCACCACTGTCCTGCTCTACGACCCCCTCCGCCCTGCCCTGGAGATGAGTCTCCCTGGGGATGCTGCACCCATCAGTAGCACCATTTCTTTCAGGCTGACAAAGACGACGGGTGCTGCAAATGGCAGAAGAGCCTTCTTAAAGGAGTCGCTCATGGCCAACCACCACACCAGAGAGGGCTGCTATCTCTGGGCATCCCACAGGGCACAGCAGAAAGCAGTGCTACTGGTTTGTCTCTTCAAAGGGAAGCAGTCGTCTCCAGGCAGCATCACTCGGAGACCCATCCCATGCTCCAGGAGCATGCCAGGGCTGAGTTGGCAAGGGAGTTCATGGTGGGACCTTCAGCTGCAACTGTCTCACCATACTGGGCATGGTTACCAACCTTCTACTGAGCTACAGAACATCTTCTGATGGACACCCGGGATTTGACTTCCTGCCGTGCATTTCATAGCTGCCACAGGCCAGCTTGAACACACCTGCTATGCTCACAGAAAATTGAGACCACTTAACTGAGGAAACCCGTGGCCTTCGTGGACAGAGTCCAGCTACAAGAAAGGACAGTTCATCCAGAGGTTCCTCTGCTTTCCAGCAAGAGCTTTGCCCAGGTGCATTGCAGATGCCAATCACTTCACGCTGTCAGTTCCGCACTGTAAACAGGCAAACAGAAGGCAAAGGGAAGATGCTGTACAAGAAGAAACTATAGGGAAGGAAAGTTGTTTCTCCTTGGCTCTCTCCCACCTGATAAACACCCAAAGAACTCTTCGACTCATTGGAAGCTACTAGATAAACTTCAAAGCATTCAAGAGAGAAAGGGAAGAGAGGAAGGAAAATAATCCACCCATTAAAGAGGTAGGACAATGGAAGTTTTATGAAAGCTGTAAGTCTGAAGAAAATAGCTATGGCTGCCAGTAGAAGGGGATAGTTACTCACAGCACCTAATTTGAAGGTCCCTGGCTCCTACTGCCTGTAAAGCCTGAAGTTACCAGCTGTATATACGAGGATCTTCCAAGCACAGATGTGGTTGCACAGCTGTAGGTCCCTCATTTTAGTTAAATGAACAGCCTCATTTCCCCTCCTCAACCCCACGTCCTCCCAGGCACATGGACAATCCTCGGATCTGCAACAAAACCTTTACGCAAGCATCTCTGACCTACAGACACAAATCCATTTATCGCCTGGCCAGGAGGCTGGACAAAGAGGAGCGGTGTCTCAGAGCTGGGTGCCAGGGCCCTCTCTGATTCAGCAAAGCCCTTGATAAGAAATGTCATCCTCCACTGAGTTATTTTAGCCCGTGAGATATGAATCTCTATCAGGCTCCAACATATGGCTGGCTGCAGAGCATGCAGCAAAATGAGACGAGTAATTTATTTGCTTGGGTTAAAAGCACTCCCAGACTCAGAAAAGCTGATTCAATGAAATAGTGAAGTGCCAAATTCCATTCTATTCTTCTTTGGAGACCTGGAAGAGGCTCCTGTGAGATACAAGGGGTTGTTGTTTTATCTCTCTCCTCGGAGCACCAAGACACGGAGGAAACAACAGCACTACATAACTAATGAAGACGGGGCTATGTGGGATTTTCTAAGGTCTGTTCCTCTCATTAAATCCCACTTGTTACACAGGAACTTACAGCCACAGATATGACCAGTGCTCGGTACGAAGTGCCTGTAGGTGCATTTCAGGAGAGGAAGTGGAGGGGTTAAATCACAGAATTGCACAGGGCCAAGGGCTGAGCTCCAGTCTCCTGAGATAAGCCCTTGTCATTAGAGCAGGACCATCAGTCCTCTTAGTGCTGCGACATTCCCCTGCCAAGCCCAACTTAGCACCTCTGATTTAGGTGAACTGGGCTAATCCATATAAACATGACACTGCATGGCTTGAGTTACTCAGCGTAATGAACTCCCTAACATGAGCTGCAATAGCAGCATCTGATCCACAGGGACAACTCAAGGACACTCCCAAGAAGCACTTAGCACAAGTAACCACTGGTTGCTAGGAGGATCTCCTAGGCAAGACTTACCCCTAGAAAGCTCTTTCTTATACTTTTTCCTCTCTTGGTTATCATAAAGAGAGCTATCAAACTAGACAGTCTCACCCTGTACAGTCACTTCTATTCCTTCTCATCTCCAACAGCACAGCTGCTGTTCAAAATGTACCCATCACCATCACCTTTAAATGCAACCAACATTTTCCAACTTTCCAAAGGTGGTAAGCTGAAACCAGGTAATTTTGCTTTATTTTTATCAGGTCCAGCCTTTCTCCTCTTGTGGCTTCAGATAAGGCAATGCAGTAAGCCCACTTGTTTCATAACTCTTTGTATCTCAACAGTTTGGGAAATATGTCACTGCTGTGCTCTGCAGCTGGAGTTGCAAACAGCGCAGTTGAGTATGAGGGACTTGTCATCCTCATTTCTAATAATAAACCAGCAAGTTCCTCTGGCATAAACTAAAGGCATAAAGCTTCCTCCAGAAGCAGCGTGTGTGTGTGTGCATGAACGCATGTGAGCAGAGATGCCTCAAAAATTAAGTCTTAGATACGTACTCAAAAATTAAGTCTAAATATGTGGACAAGTAAGATTGTAAAGATTTGCCGATCACTTCTACACAAAACCTGTTCAAGTGTCTGCTGGCCTCTGTGATGGGCTCTGCAGAGGCAGCATGGGTGACACAGGACAGAGGAAGCATGTAAGGGAACAGAAGAGAGGTTGTGGGCAGTAGGATAAACTACATCAAAAATCAATGCTTGGACTCATTCCAATGCTCATCTGATGAATATTTGATTGAGGTGAGAAGGAGGGAAAATGTTTCACTGTTTCAGGTTTTTTTACCTTGTTATGAAGCTTCAGTCTCACTCCGGAAGCTGGCTTGTAGCATCATCTCTACTCCTTCCTCCTCTATCTTTCCTTGTGCACCCTCCTCCTGGGCAAAGTCTGTCTCTAAACTGAGAGCTATACTCCAGGCTTTTCTTCTTTTGACAGTTCCCAACAGCAGCTCAGCACTGACTTTAGCTACTTGTGTAAAGCAGCCAACTCCGTTCTTTCTCCTTGTGTGATACTGGGGACAAACTTAAGCTCCCCTGTCCCCAAAGTGTAGGGGGAGTGTTGCCTGGTGAGTTCAGAGAGTCTTCTGAAATATTGTAATCCAAGCCAAATCACAGATCATCCAGCTTCATTATCCCAACAGTGGATGCACCTACAAAGAAAACACAGTTTTAATATCTGGTTCAGGAAAGATTGACAGTCTTCCAGTTTTATACTTGTTTTCTGCTAGTATTAAAAGAGAGTAGTGTCTGGTTCACCCTTCAATGGATACCCTGACCTTGCAGTACTGATGGAAGAAGATCTTGTTCTTGTCTGCAAATTCAGCCAACAGAAGGTACTACTCAAACAGAAATGAACAAAGCATGTCAAAGAAATGTGAAAAAAATCCCCACAATTCTATCATCCTTGGAGCGTTCCAAGATCTTGACTATTTTTTTCCCATTCTAAATGAGTGCAGAGAAGAAAAAGATACAAATCTCGAAATTTTGAAGGTTGCTAAGTTCAACCCACTTTGATTTGAAGCACTTTGTTTCAGCCCTTGGAAAACTTCCCTTCAGTGTTATAAACTTTTACACTTCCCATTGTAACATGCTTTAGAAACAAGGAGTCATTTCAAGTAAAAACCAAAATACAAACACAGTCGGAATGTTTACATGTACTGTCAGTAGTCAACCTTCTCCAAAATGTTACTATACCTTTCCTAAAACAGGGGATTTATTGAAGTTCTGTCACCTGTGAGGGTGCATTCAACTTCAACATGATCACATATTGGTGGAAAAATTCCCAGTCAGCTCAAATGCTGACAAGAAAATGCTGAGCTGCTTTAATCAAATTAAATGGATTTTAATATTCAATACAGTTAGTTTTACATGTAAATTTTATTGTAAAACAATTTCAGTGCTCAACTACAGATTCACACAGACTAGCAAAATGCATATCGATTAATACTAACACTGACATTGCCCCACTGGGTATAAAATACTGATCCAGTGAGGAGGCAGGGCTAACTCCAGAATTCAGATCTAGATTAAATTCTACATTTTGTCAAAATTTACTTCTTTTTTGGTGTACAGAGAGAAATAGAAACACAGAATATTGAGGTACTTTATCAGGAATCAAAGATTCTCAGAACGTCCAGGAGCTCCTCCCGTTGACACTGGCCAGACACAAGCAATCCAGCGTAACAGTCCTGAGAATGAGATAACAAGTCTTCATCTGCTTTCAGGCGAAATTTGAGAGAGATGGAGAATCGACCGAATGGAGATGTCTACAAGGTTCCTTTGGATGGCAAGAGCTGCAGAAGAAGGCACCAGCAGCCCCATCTCATTAGGAATGAACTGCAAACAAAATCCAACCCAGTAGTCCAGGAGGGCTGCCAGGGTAGGTGACACAGAAACCAGCTGAGGTTTAGGAGGCAGCTGGGAATAAGTTGTAATTTAGCCTCATAAAGGAAGAGATCTCTTTCATCAGTGGACACTTGGCCTTACCCAGATTTAATGTTCATAGTTATGAAGACCCACAGTAAAGTGACAGGCTGGTAGGAGAAGCAGGAGGGCTGGTTTATGCTGCTGCAGAAACCCATCCCTTGGGAGCAGAATGTGACAGAGGAGGTACGAAGCAACCGAAGCTCAAAAACATTTTTTCTAGGGAAGCTGAGAGGGGTGGATCACCTCACTGCCAGAGGAAACAAGACCATAGCTGGTGTGATGGAACTGAATGGCTCTGGCGTGCCCTGGGACAATGGGAAGGACAGATAAGAAGATGGGAATTGGAAACACGGCCCAAGCCATGTGGGTGGCAATAACATCCAAGGTGCACGGCCACCTCATTTAAACTGTATTTTCTTACCTTAAAGGGTTAGACTAGACCATCTTTGAGATCCCTTCCAACATGGCATTCTGTGATTATGATTCAATGACCCACGCCTGCAGAGATGGGTCTTTCAGACCTTCTCTTGCTGCACACACACGCACACACACACACACACACACACAGAAGTACAAGGCTATTCATTACATCCATCCGCATCCCATGAATCACCGCACCAGGCCTGTTCCCTGCTGTGTAACCAAGTGCACCTGATGGCCCATCCCTGGCCAGGTCATAACGCTGTGTCATGCATTAGAGAGGAAGAAACACGACCAGGATGAGATCTACACCTTTGGGCTATCCATCTCACTCGTACCTACCACATCAATGTTTCCTCCCCACTGAAGTGCCCTGCCACACCCCAACCACGTGCTTCCACCTTCTTCTCCCATTTTAACCTGCACAGCCTCACGTCAGCTCACCATCCCTGGAAGGAGGTGACACACTAGCCCTAATTTGGGGTGATGAGATTCCTTTTTTATTCAAAGACCTTGTGGCTGCCAAGCACCTTTCAAAACCAGGTGTTCACGTCAATGCTTTCCAGTGATCACTCTGCGACGCTGAAAATTAGCCACAGGCAGAAGTCATTGAGGGAGAGGGTGAAAGAGCAGCTCCAGCGCACGCGAGAGCCGAGCTGTGACCGTAAATGTAGGGTTTGCAACATTCAGCCTAGAAAGAGACTGCATGGCTTAGGGCTTCCGGAATTATGGAGTGTTACCCTCAGGCTGCCAGCAATGCTCCCCTGGGCACAAGGCTGACACAGTGACATTAAAAGCACAGCTTCCAGGAGCATCCCAGCTGCCCAAAGCCCTGGCATTAGGCAGCCGCGCTGTCCTAACGCTGACCCTCTCTGAGAGGAACACCACACGCTGACAATCCTGGCACAGGGATTAGCAAGGCAGTGTTGAAGTGCTACAAACAGATACAACTGGGGAGTGAAACAGCTTCCCACAAGTAAGGGGACAGGCAGGAGTACCTTTTCACACATCAGCTTCTGTCCACGCGGAGCTTGTCCTCTTCTCAGCTGAATTCAGACAAATGTGTTGCCCACATGGCTGAGCCGCAACAGCACAGGTACACAGTGACCTGCAACCAGGCGAGCTTGGGGCACAGAACTTATAACAATTATATGCAAGACTACCTCCAAACACCCTACCTGAATGGTAAAAGCAAGAATAACTTGGGTTACAGTCTGGATTGCCCTCCCCTCTCACACCTCCTCAGCAGCTGGTCGTCCTGGCTTCTGCTGCTGCCTGAATTCCCGCCTCCTCCATTCCTGTATTACTAATAAATTAGCATTACACATAGCAACAGGCAGTAAAATGCACAGGCAGGGCTGCTGAAGGCACTAACTTCAACAGTGGCTTAAGCAGATGTGCTAAGGAAACATCTGGATGTTATTACCAAAAGGCTTTCTAGGTTCCCCATCAGATCAACACCTCTGTTTCCTTTGAGTCATTATATGTAAGGAACAACATAAAACTGATAATAAAAGCACCTCCACTGGAAATACAGTCAGCCCTCTGTGTCTAATGTCTAGAAAAACACTAGCACTGACCCAGACCCTCAAGGAGGGAAGGCAACCCCTGACTTCCAAGCAAGGAGCTTGGTGCTACACTCCACAGCCAGTGACAACCGGTGTAGCTGGCATAGAGCTTTCAAGTCAACTATCTCCATGGTTTCTCCACGGAAGCAAGCGATAGAGCAAGAGCTGAAGAGGTCAAAATTAACTGCAGGACTCTGAAGCCCAGTGGCATGCAGTCTGTCCTGTCCCACCATGCACTGGAGATACATCTCAGTGTTATTTCCCTCTTGGGAACCACTTTCCTTACTGCAGCTCTGTAAAATACATCCCTAGCAGCTCTCAGCTATATAAAAAATTTTGACATGTGGTTGGTACAGTGAGAAAGGTTGGACTAAAACTACTTTCAGAATGCAAACCAAGAGAAAATTACATCAAAAAGACTAATGAGATGCTTGGTGTATTAAAGAAATAGCTACATGGAAACCTTTCAAACGTGAGACCTACAGGACTGGCTGAGGTAAGAGACATAATTAGCTCAACGTGAGCCCACAAGGCAGGTCCACAAGGCTTGGATGCACAAATGAGGGATGTCACGTACCAGCAGAGAGGCTTATCTTTGGGCCTTGGGTTGGCACAGCTGATGGGAGTGTGAGGTTTAATACTTGTATCCACACTTCAAGAACAACGATGGAAAAACTGGAGAGAGTTCAGAAGACAGCCAGAAGAACAAAACCAGGCTTGTATCAAGGAGCTCAAGGAAGTCAATCAAAGAGAAAGTTAAAAGGTACCTCGCAGCCTGTAAGTACCTGTCAGGAAGAGTGCTCTTCAGTCTACCAGACGAAGGCGTAACAAGACCAAAGGTTGAAAGTTGAAGCTCGACAGAAAACAAATCAGAAAAAAAGATATCTTTTTTCAACACTGCAGGTCATTAACAGAGGGAAAAGTCCTCCAGCTGGCATGGCCAATGATCCAACACTGGCTGTTTTTAAAATTAGATGAGACCTTGCTTCTCTCGCTCCCCTGAAAATGCATATCTAGCTCCATACACACCTGCTCAA
>NW_009709726.1:13226-25757 GCF_000703405.1 Apaloderma vittatum
AACCCAGAGTGGAAACTTAATTCAAGGAATCTCTGTTGTACATCAGGTCAGAGTAACAAGCGCCATCATCTTAAAACACAGAAATTAATGAGGTACAAAGAACAAGAGGCTTAACTGTCAGTGGTTGGCTCCCTCCAGCCCCAGAGATCCCTGTCTCATTCACAGGTTCTCTGGACCCCATCACTACCAAGACACTGATTTTACTAAAGAGCAGCAAAAGCATCAGAGCAGCAAAATCCAAGAAACTCACACCTTTTTTTTTTTCCCCAGATGAAAGCAAGTCCACTACACTAAAAGGGTAGAAACAAAGCACAACCAAAGAAATAAGTTTTTTACAGTAAGAACAATCATTCACTGGAACAACCTCCCCAGGGACATGGTGGAGTCCCCATCACTGGAGGTTTTCAATATGCAACTGGATAGGGTGCTAGATAATCTCATGCAGGCTCCCTTTCTCACAAAAGACTGGACTAGACGATCTTTCAAGGTCCCTTCCAATCTGGGCTGGTCTGTGACTCTAAGAAAAGCATTTTCCTGTTCTGTTTTGTTTATTTTCTTTTTGAACTCCAAGAGAAGGAGATTTAGATTCTCTTTCACAGTCAGAAATATCTCTTCTCAAGTGGTTTCCCATCGTAAGTATTCCCTTCCGCTCCACATGCAGGTGAAGGGATGAGACAGTCTCAGCTTTCCAGTGACAGCCATCATTTGGAGGGATGTCTCTTCAATTAGCTTTCTGGCAGAGCTGGCTGCAGACACTTGGCAGCCAGATTTACCCGTGGAGGTGGAAATGGAAATAAAATTGAGAAAGGAATCACTTTGCCCAGATGCTTACACCAGTAATCAACATCATGACCCTCGGCAGCAGGAACAAGACAGGGATGCCTCTGCAGGTGTCACACCACAGTGGGCAAGAGGACAGTCATTATTAGAGCAAAGTGACTTCCTCAGTTTGTTTAAACAGCAGTTAAAAACCAGTGGAAACCAGCTGTGGTTTTGACACCATGGCTTTGGATATTTCATCAGTTACTGGCAGTTTTTCTGGACAAGTTACTTGAGGGCTGCTGGGCTTCTCCACTTTGGATGTATCTAATGTGTTTTCTCAGACATGGTTGTGATTTACCCCAGAGCTGCAGACTGGCACTGCAACCTCATGTACGACAGACATACTGGGCCAGAAGCTTTTTTCTCTCCTTCCCCGTGGTCCAGCTTATGGCAGTAGCAATTCAACCAGCCTGTGCCTCAGTGCCCCATCTGCCAATGGTGTGCTCCCTCATGCACAGTCCATGAGGGAAAATACCAACTCATGCCCCCAGGCTAGAGATAATGTTCAAGAGGATCATATATAGAATACAGTAGACTGCCCATATCTCAAAAACTGGTTAGGAGAACCACATCTTCTCAGTAAATCTGTATGGCACCCTAAACCTCAGAGACAGCAAGGGGACAGTTTGGGAATCCCAAACTGGCATCTCCAATGCCTCTAAATCAGGGGTCTGCAGAGCAAGTCAGAGGAGCAGCGCCAGCAATGACTGAGATAGGAATCAGAGCTGGGTGCCTTTGTAAAAGCAGCTGTTAAAGAAAACCCATTATTTTCTGCTGATCCTTGTTCTTCCAAGCTAGTTTTACATTGCATTAACACTGGTGTTTTGACGTCACACAGCACAAATGCTGTGAAACCCACAGGATTACAGAAACGTTTCTCTGGCACTTGGCATTAGAAAGGCTCCAAATATTTTAATGAAGAGATTTACTTCTGACCATGCTTATTTTTTAATGGCTTAGGAAGAGGGTGGGGAAGAAAAGGTGGAAGTGGGAGGGCTAATTAACCTACACCACGAATGGAGGCCTGCCAAAACTGTCTCCAGCAGCAACAGTAATGACACATCATCATCATCGTCAAAAGGCAAACCACCACATTCCCTTGTCAATGTTATGATAAGGCTGGCAGGAGGCCAGTTTGGGATCTGAACGATGCAGACAATCGAGTTGACCTGATCCTCCCCATGACTGTTTCGAAGGAGGAAAAGAACATACTCTCCCTCCAAGAGAAGACACAGCTCTACTTAAAAAGCCATTAACATGACACACAGCACACATAGAGCTTCACCAGCTCTATTATTTAGAAGTCACAGATTATTTAGGAATTATTTAGAAGTCCCAGATATGTAGAAATAGTCTTAACTGTCTAGCTTTATTCACACATGCATATGCATATTATGCACAAACACACACATTTAAAATCTGTTGTCTTTTTATACCTTGCTGATGATTCTGTTTTGCTTCTACTGTTGTGACACCTTAATTTCTCTGCTCGCACAGGCTGAGTAAGTATTAGGAGGTCCATGCCCACGAACTTAAGGCACATGCACTAAGGGAAAGAAGCTCTCAGCTCTGATGCTCCAAAACTCCCACTGATGTTAAACACAATTAGGCCTCCAGGTTCCCTTTACGCTTCTTGACTCCAGGACTTTCAGATCTGCTAGATTCTTCTAAGCCTCAAAAGCATGTCCCAAGACACAGTCCCTTACTGCATTCTCTCTCAGAGAGCTGAAAAGCCCTAAGGGTGTAAATGCCCAGGTCCAGCCCTTCCTGCAAACAGAAGCAAATCCCAGCTCCTGTTTGCTTTCTATGAAGTTTTCATCATTGTGATGTTGGTTCATGTTTGTGCATTGGCAATACCTTCCCTCACCTCTGTCTCTTCTTCCTTCAGAGTTTAAAATGTGCAGCCCTGCTGCGACAGTAAAAGGATTAAGAAAGTGAACTAACCTGTGGCACAAAAATCAAGGAGCTGCTACTGCTGCCTAAGAAATCTGGAGGCTGCAGTCAAAATGCAGGGCTCTCCAGCCCCAGACCTGCAGGTGGTGGCTGGAAAAGACAGAGGGAAGCTAGGGATGGAGATGAACTTTTGGGGCTGCAAAGCATGGGAATCACTTCCTAAGACCTTAAGGACCATTGGGTTACCCAGGCTGAATCTTGCATAAGAGAAGACAAAAGGTTCACTCCTTTACCTTTGATTTGAGCTGTATTGCTAGTGTTTGCCTAAGCCCCACCTTTCAGGGAGGCATGCAGGCTCCATGCAAAGATCTCAAGATATGGAGATGGTAACTCACCTTTTTGATGGCTGGCTCAAACACTTTAAAGCCTTTGGTATTTAAAAAAAGGCACTTTAACTCTGATTTATCTGCATTGCATTTGCAATGGCTAGGGGTGCCTGTGATATAGCTGCTGGCTGTGGGAGATGCTTTGTCTGGTGATTTCCTCAGCTGTTCACAAAATCCATCTCCAGGAGAAACCCTGGGGCCCCTCACCTCTCTTCCCCTGCAGACAGTCTGTCTTCTGCCTCCACCCTTTTTATGTATTTCTAACTGCCAAAGGAGAGGAGGACCTTCCAAAGGGCTTAGCACAAGTGCCAGACAGGGAATCCTGCTGCGGGTGGCTGAGGATGACACCGACACCGCTGTAAGAAAGAAAGAAAGGGGAGGAATGAAAGGAAGGGCAGAGCAAACACTTTCATTCCCATTATTTCCTTTCCAAGGCGAATCCACACATTTCTCCACACCCACTTTTTTTCTCCAGTTTCCAAAAGTCTCCTGGTGTCTACCAGCTCTTCCATATATTCACACATACAAGGATGCCCTTCCCCAAATATCCTCCTCGGATGCCTCATGACCACAAACTCCTGTGACCCTGTGCCACTCTCCCACAGCCTCTCATTAATAATAATTATTACCCAAGTTATGAAACCTTCTCCTCAGCGCTCACATCTCAAAGGCCAATTCTAACGTGGCTAGCTAAGCAGCACTCGTCACCAAGCAGGGAAACGTGGGCTAAAGAAGATGCTCATGGTCACAACAAATATTTCTGACAGAAACAGGGATGTCATTCCAGCATCCAGAGCAGCATCTTCACCCCACTTGCAAGGGCACAAGTTTCGAGAGCCTTGTGCCGACACTTCAGCTCTTCCAGGAAAACACTCTTTGGTATTCCAAAGGTTTATTTTTAAAATGCGTTGTTTACCTCAAAGCACAGATCCATTTCCAATTTATGTCAGCAAAATAAAAAACAAAATGCAAAACAAACAAAAGAAAAAAGAGTTCGCCTGACTTGGAAGCCTAAAAATAGACCCACGTTATCGCAAATAGCAAACTGTCAGGTAAGGGCTGCGGATTGAAGGTTCAGATGAATAATGTGTTTGTTTTTCCTGCTTCAATACTTTCCTGCTGTTATCACTGTACAAGTAAGTCAGCGCACACCAATTACTCTGATGGCAATTTCCCAGGAGCTGGTACTTAAGTATAAGGCCAAGTTTATTCATGAGCATCATGGACCAGTCCCCACCATGAACTCCCAAACAAATAAACAGCCCAGCTGCCAAATTGCCCCCTCATTCCTCACTGCAGATCCAGCACTGCCAGCGTGGTCCCACTCCTGTATCTGACATCGGCTATGGGACCTGCCCCAGGCAACATGTTCCCAACAAATCCGGCAAAAGCCAAGATGCTAACGTAGAAGATGGGTACGGCAGTGCATGAACCTGGATTTATCCCCCTAGAAGTGTTCAATGTATGGACAAATTGTGAATCACAAGCAGTATTTGTGCAGTAAAAGGAGTTTAATCTTGGGAGCTGAGAGTACAAGTGTTTTTTCTGCAAGGCACACGCATTAACAGAGGAAGGATGGGAAGGGAAAAGTCTGTGAAGTGTTTTTATAAGGCACTCAACAAACCAGTCTCAAGACCCTTTTAGCCCCAAACCATCCCACTAGGCTCACTGAGTTTATATTCATGGGTGAGCAACATCAAAGAACAGCCTGAACAATGCTTGTGGTTTCTGCTGTTTTGGTTTTTTTTATCCCGCTTGGTATTTATACAGCCACGGATTTGCACTGTAATTCAGTCAAACACATTAGAGAAAAGATGAAGGGAGGAGAGAGGAGAGGGAAAAAAGTGCTCTTACCTGCATCACATCCCAAATTGCACTAAATTTAGTATAAACCTTTGGTGCAACCCCAACCCAGATGTGGGCTGTTTTATGAACAGGTAACACAAACCCAGCATCCTCCTTTGTGAGTTTTTTTCAGCTTTTCAGAGTCTTTTTGTTCAGGGATGGATGGCTTGCTCAGGATTTATTGTATTATCATTTCTTTCTGTTTTCACTGCGTGGCAAACGGTTAAGAGACCTTTCAGATCCTCCCTCGATGCAACTCCAAGCACAACAAGAAAGCTTCCAGCCCAGTGAAAACATTTTGAAAGAAGGGCAGTGACCCAGCCACAGGCTTAAGTTTCGGGTCACAACGCCCCTGCTCAAAACCATCCGTCTTCCTCCAGCCACAGGTTTGCAGTGAGTCACCTCCAATTAGAGGGATTTGTCTCCAGAATTTACAGGAAAACACCTTTTTGGGACCTATGTGTTGTTATCATTCTCTCTTGCACCTGGGAGCTGTGAGGGACACAGCAGGTACACACTGACGCAGCATCCCCTTGCATCCAGTAATAAGTGCTAAAAACACATGGGGTATAAGGAAAAAAAAGGCAAGAAAACCCACCAAACTGCCATTGTGAGCTTTGGTTTCATCGATTCTTAACGTCTGTGAGAGAAACTTTGCAAGCAAATGGGTGTTTATAACCCCTGTCAACCTGGACACATGCACACCACACCGCATGGCAGAATCCAAGCCATTTGGCAAGCACAGGAGCACCACACTGCTCCATTAATAGCCCTGGATCAAAGGAAAGAGAATTCGGTGCTACTGGACCCTGCACCGGGGAAATGATGGGTCTCAGAAATGCCAAGTGCTGGAAGGAGGCTGCAGAAGGGAAGGATGTGCCCCCCTCTCCCCTTTTCCAAAAGGGGCTCCCTTGGGCTAGTTGGAAATAATCACCTGCTGGACCACATTATTTGGGATCATAGAATCATAGAATGGTTTGGGTTGGAAGAGACCTTTAAAGGTCATCTAGTCCAACTCTCCTGCAACAAGCAGGGACATCAGTGGCTCCATCTCCATGCTGCAGCAAGGATGCTGGCAAGCAACCCACTGCTGAGGAAACAGCCAGCACAAAGGTTCAAAACACAGCTCCGCACCAGCAGTACAGAAACATGGCTGCTGGCAGGGATCTTGGCTTGGCTGGGGCAAGAAGGACAAAAAAAGCCAATGTGAGCAATCCAGCCCTGAGTCTGCCACTTGGTGCAGCTCCTCCCAACCTCACACCTATCAGAGTGGGTCTTGCTCTGGACCAACGCTGATAGAGAGTATCAGGATGGGATGCAAACATGGAAAAAGACGAGGATGGGAAAAAACTATCGAAAATTCTTCCAACCTTCACCACACTGTGCTGTTAACTCTAAAAGAAAAAGTGCCAAGAAACAAACTGACTGCATGTGCAGGTACTTGGGTGTGGAGACATTCCCATTTATCACTGTCAACCAAACCACTCCGGGGAGCGGAGCAGAGTGGAGAGGCAGAAAGCCCGAGGAGGTTCCCGGTTCAGCTGCAACTCCCAAGGTTTCGATGTGATTACGTCTGCGACTCTCCCCCACAAGCTTTTTGGCACCAGGACTAACCCATGATATTGTTTCCATTCATTCCTCCCTAAAGGCCATGCCAGCACTCGATGGTTTACCACGCAAGACCGTGAACTGAACTGGGGAACAGAATCTACAGAATAACAACCTAGGGGAGAATAAAAATACAAGAGTCACATCAGTTGGATGGGTTCCTTGTTGCAAGTGCGTTCAGTAACATCCTTCACCGTTGGCAGCCTGTAATGGTTTCGGGTGCAGCAGTGCAGAAGGATGCCCGGATTTCACAGTAATGCTGCTCAGCTGCCGAAGGGATGAGCCATCAAATGTGGCCATTGTCTTTTATTTTTAGTGATTAGCCATATTTATGTGCACTATGCAAAAGCTGGACCCAATTCAACTAAGTGACGTCATTTTTCATCTGGCTAGCTTACCATACAATCCTGCAGCACCAGAGGAACCAGCTAGAAACATCCCCTGCAAACCCCAGGCAAGCTACTTCTAACTCGGTGCAAAAAGCTGAAACTCAAGGATGAAGGTTGGTATATCAACTAAGACACCAGCCAAGGACACGACGACTTCACCAGTTTCCCTGATCAACAAGAAGTGCAGGAATAACAAGGTGCTGATCCCTTCCAGTGCAGTTATCTTGTATGGCCTTGTATATACTCGCATAGGACAGATGTGTATCTATTTTATTATTTTCTGAAAGCACAGATGCCATGTCCTCAAAAATGCAAAGATGTCATTCAGTGCCCAGAAATCCACATCCTGCTGGAAGATGCACAAAAGACCCCCCTATGCTTTCCTTTTGCACCTCACTAATGAAGAGCGAGAACCAGCAGGGTCTGTGTTAATTAGCAGTGGCATTTAAAAAAGCCCTGAGCCTTCCATTTTGGGAAGAATTTGCAACTCAGTGATGTAAGTGCTCAGACCCATGCACACAACCACCCCTTTGCTGCCCACACCTCCGTGTGCTGGGTCAGCCTCTCTCCTCCACCCTCACAGCTCCTGCCACTCCGTGCCAAGGCCGGGGGGATGCCCTGCACCTCACTTGCCCCTTTGGGTTAGCCAGCCTGGGAGCTGCCTTCATAGAATCATAGAATGGTTTGGGCTGAAAGAGACCTTTAAAGGTCATCTAACCAAACCCCCGGCAGTGAGCAGGGACATCTTTATCTAGATGAGGCTGCTCAGAGCCCCATCTAACCTGATCTTGAGTGTTTCCAGGGATCTGGCATCTACCACCTCCCTGGGCAACCTGTTTCTCCTCCTCCTTGAAGGACACAAGTGAGCAATGCACACACCCTACCTCCCAAAAGCATCCAAGCTGCTCTGGTTGCCGCACTCTGATGGACCCAAAGTATAAGTGATGATGATGCAGGTCAGTTGGAAGATATGGGGACAGGACCACAGTGTTTCACCAAGTAACCTCAGTAACGCTAGGCGCTGCCAAGCTGTGAACCATCCCCAGAGAGATTCTGAAGCCTGGCTCTCTCCACTTGGTTTGGAACAACTCACTTCTTGGCTCTCGCACTCATCACCACCCTTCTTTTTTCTAGCTAAGTACCCAGTTTGGGGTTTTGAGCTACCCCAGCACCACCAGTTCTGGGAGGACCCTAGAGGACAGCAGCACCAGACCATGACTTCTGTCCTGGAGTTGTCTTCCACAACCAAAGAGCACACAGGGGAACCAGAGCAAGGGGTGAGACCCCCCCACCCCAAACCACGGAGCAGCTCTGATAGGGCATCCACCCAGAGACCCAGCAGAAGAGCCCGTGGCGAGCAGGAAGGGCTTGGCCATCCAGAGCAGCATCGCTGCCGTGCCGGCACCCGTCACCACTCTGCGCCGCCCAGGGCTGCCAGCCAGGGCGAGCGCTGGTGAGAACAAGCCCTAGGGAAGGAACCCAGCTCCGCGTCCTGGCTTTGCAGCCTGGCTGTTACACAGCAAAACAAAACGAGAGGCGCAGCAGCTCACCCCCTCCGAAGCATACGCCCTTCCTAATGAGAGTCGACCCAGGAGCCATGCGGGAGTCACGCCCATTCCCAAGCACGCTTCAACGGCACCGAGAGCCAACACTGGAGCCAGGCAGCCTCCGAGAAAAGAGACACGAGTTGGAAATTTTGCTTTGATGCTGGCTCGCCAGCCAGCCCCGGCACCAGGGAGGAGGAAGGACTGCCGGCGCTCACCTCGCTTCCCTGCGTGTGCGTACACGCGAGGCTGAGCTCAGCCAGAGATCCCGGGACAGGGATGCAACAACTGCTGAGAAGCACAGAGTCATCAGCCGCGTCCTGCCTGATCAGGCAAACTCACGGCTGGCATGGCCTGAGCCCCAGAGTGGCAGCTGACCACCCACCAACGCGGATGAAAGCCCGTGGAGGAGGGCTGGTGCAGTAAGGATGTGATGAAAGGACCACAGCGTAGGACGGTGCCTCGTCCTAAGATGTCGGTAGGAAAAACTCCGTTATCTGCAGCTAAATCTGAGCAGAGAGCATGCCGGGACCTCTATTATCCCAAAGAGGTTATGTTCCAGGAGACACAAATACTTTTTATCAGCCTTGCCGCTGCTCTTAGCACAGTAATGACGACAAGCATCAGCCAGCAGCAACACCAAGGTTCGACTGCGGTCTTGATCGAGCTCTAGAAAGCCAACAGTAGGAACAGGATCAGAATAAAATCAAAGGTGATGCAGTGAAAAAGATGTCCCAATTAAATTCCTGACACTTGCATCCCTTCCCCCACGTCCTCTCTTATCTCTTTTAATTCCCTTTTATAGATCTCAGAGCACTTAAAAGACTACTTAAGGGCTGTTAGCATCGTCATCACAATGGAGAAACTGCAATTCGGAAAGGTTGAGCAACCCATTCGACATTTCCCAACAACCTGCTGGGAGCGGAGAAGGCAGGACTGGTTTAGCACAAGCCTATCCATCCCACCACGCTGCCTGGCTGCAGGGCACGAGTTACCGGCAGGCGAGCCCAGGTGGTTACGCAGCACCGTCATGTTTCCCAGGATGAGGTGTGCCCCACCATCACCCGGGATGGAAAGCTGTGGCCACTGTCCCTGCTAAGAAGACAGTCCAAAATACATCACTGGTTTCTTGTTTGGGCTGCTTTCCCTGCCCCCTCATCAGAAACGAGCTGTTTTTAAAGCTCAGGAATGCTGACTTTCTAGAGAGAGCAAGGGCTGTCACAAGAGGGAAGCAGGTGTGCCTCAGTTTCCCCATCCACAAAATAAGATTGATGCCTGTAGGTGTTTGCAAGAAAAACCCACTAAGATGGGCTGAGAATTTCTGTTCGTCACAAACTGTCCCAAACCTTCTGTGTTCAAGGTTCAGGTTAAACAACCATGTGCGAGGGTAACTAGGAGAGGACATTTCAGAGAAACAGGAGATATGCAATGTGAATTGGACCTCACCACACAGAGTCCCTATCAACACAAACAGGACCTTAGAGTTGTCCAAAGATTGCAACGCCAGATCCTTTCAGCAGCAGCAGACACTAGGGCTGGGGCTGTGATGGTGCTCAACTGTTTGAGCCACTGGAACAGGTGACTATGGAAAACATCCCATGGTCAGCAGGTCCACCTTGACTGAAGGACCATCAAGATATAAGATGAAGCAAAGTATTTCTATTTGCCATATGTATTCTCCAGCATGCTGTCAAGCAACTGCTTCTTCTCAGTCCAGGGCAGTGAATGTACCAGATGAGAGAGCAGCCAAAAAAGCCTCTCTCACCTTGCCACAGATGTATTTGCTCTTCTTTAACTCCTCCACTTGCTCTAGTCACACCATCTTACCCATCCCATCCCCTCACCTTCCTCATATGAATTTGTCTGGCCTTTTCATAACCTCTTAAAATAACATTCAAATGAACCATTAAAGGATTACTATCATAGCAACCAAGGATGTGTCCAAAGGTCACACCAACTTGACCAAGAGGACAGCAAATGTGCACTGGTGACAACTAAGACTAAAAATGAGCCTGATACAGAGCATGGAGGATCACCTCTGCCTCAGCTCTCGCTGTACAGCTGTGGACCATAGGCACGAAGCAGCTTAGTGGCTTGTCCTAAAATCCAGAAGCTGGGTACCAAAGCACTGCACCTGAGCATCCCAAACACGGGACTGCTATGCAAACCTCTCTACCACTCAACTCCCCACCACCCATTCCTGTCGGGAAAGAGGGTTTAAATATAATTTCCCAGTACAACAAGTGCAATTGTCAGACTCTCTCCAAATGCACCCCAGCTGTTGAAGTATGACTAATTTTATCTCGTCTTTTAGGCACAGGCAGTCTGCTCTTCAGTGCTGCGCAGCATTAGAAACCTTGGGGTCCCCAGCTAACGGCTGGTCCTCAGCTAATTGTGTGAATTAGACTGTTTCCATTCTCACTGCAGATCTTTTACATCACTGTAAACCTTACATCATTGTAGACCTTTATGCTGCCTTCAATAAAACCTTCTGGGGGTCTCTGTGGCTCAGAATCAACTGCACCAGCTTTTAGTAGGTCGATAGTGCTACCGTACCCATGCCGCTCGCTTCTGAGAGCCAACTCTACAGCCGCTCAGCCTGCGCATCCGCAGCTGACAAATAATACTTGTCTTCACATAACGGATCCAGCGTTACCGGTTTCCCTGACTTCCCAGGCCCTTTATGTGAAACTCCAGAAGCAGAGCTGAGAGAGGCGACGGCAGCAGCTGCCGCAAGCAGCTGGGTCGTGCGAATTCCTCCCCTGGGAACAGGCAGCGTGAATAAACCTAAAATCCGATTTTATTGCATCTTTCAAATTCTTAACAAGCCAACAAAAAATTACTGCTGCCTTTTTTTTTTTTTAATCCCCTATTTTTAAAGCAACATGGCTTTTTAAAATCAATAGTTAACTTTCAAATGTCAGGATGTTGTTAGATGGGGGTTGGTTAACCCAAGGCACTAAAGAAATAATACTAATATAAAAAAGGCAAAATCAACCCCACAGCAGGAGGGAGTGACTGTCTTTCTTCCCCCTGCCTCCAGTCAAGAGCAGAAGAGCATCCACAACTCTCGCCACCCATGCTGCCACAGGGGCAGTGCTGCACAGGCAGGGTGGCCCAGGACTTGCAGGACAGGCTCTCGGGGAGGAGGTAGGAGCCATTCAAACCTCAGCTGAGGCCGCTTACAGGGCTGAGACCTTGCTGCGGAGGAGGCACTGACAGGTTTTCCCTCCTTGGCCAGAGCTAGTACCAGCACAAAAGCCTTTTTGGAAGCAGGCAGTTGCCCACGGCACAGGAGCCTGGGAAGAGGCACGAGTGGGGCGGGATGCAGGGCGGGAAGGAGAGACCTGCTCCAAACCATCCATCTAAGCTCTCTCCTGGCTCCAGCATTCCTTCCCAGCACTGAGCCACACACATCTGCGTGGGGAGGGCTGTGGCGCAGAGCCAACTCGACAGCTCAAGAGGTGCAATTATCATTAAAGCCTAGCAGGCTGGAGCAGGGGAGAGGAGATGCCTCCCCGCCAAATGAATAGGTTTAACGCGGCTCGCATTTAAAAAAAGAAGTGTAATGAATAAACCCTCACAAAATGCTAAAAACGAGGTGGTTTTGGTTAAGCCGTGCGAGCATGCGAGTGTGTGTTTTGTAACCTTACACCTTTGCAGACAGAGCCCTGCTATGTTTGTAATCTAGGAGCTGAGGTTTTCCAGAGCCAGCTTGTGTAACCAGGCGGAGACGTCAGCACATGCCTGTTTTATGGGAATAGCATCCCCACCACGAGTGACTGGAGATGAGACAGAAAGTGTGTGGAGCCAGGCAGACACCTTGCTGGGCAGGAGTGCAATACAGGTCCCTAAACAAAGCACCCACACAGAGCCACTTCTGATGAGAACAGAACAGAACAGAACAGAACAGAACAGAACAGAACAGAACAGAACAGAATAGACTAGACTAGACTAGACTAGACTAGACTAGACTAGACTAGACTAGACTAGACTAGAATAGAATCGAATAGAATAGAATAAGGATAGGATAGGGTTGGAGTG
>NW_009709726.1:25778-48387 GCF_000703405.1 Apaloderma vittatum
AGGAATAGGAATAGGAATAGTAATAGGAATAGAATATTTCAAATGAAGGGACATACCGTGATCAACTAGTCCAATTTCTGATCACTTTAGGGCTGATCAAGAGCCAAAGTAGGTTAAGGGCACTGTCCAAAGGCCTCTTAAACACAACAGGCTTGGGGTATCAATTACTTCTCTCAGTAGCTTGTTCCAGTGTTTGACCACCTTCTTGGTAAAGAAATGCTTCCTAAGGGCCAGTCTAAATCTCCCCTAGTGCAGCTCTGAAACATTCCCACGTGTCCTGTCACTGGATCCCAGGGAGAAGAGCTCAGCACCTCCCTCTCCACTTCCCCTCCTCAGGAAGCTGTAGAGAACAATGAGGTCATCCCTTAGCCTCCTTTTTTTCAAATGACAAACCCAGAATCCTCAGCTGCTCCTCACAGGACATTCCTTCCAGCCTTTTCACCAGCTTTATTGCCCTCCTCTGGCCAGATTCAGGGACCTTCGCATCCTTCTTAAATGGTGGGGCCCATGACTGCACAGAGTGCTCATGGCAAAGCCACACCAATGCTGAATACAGAGGGAAGATCACCTCATAGGCTGCTATTATTGTGAGGCACCCCAGGATGATGTTACACTCAAACCTTTCCACTACCTGCATCAGTTTATCTGCAAAGGATACTGTCCAGGTCTGGAAGTAGTAATATTATTTATTGATGATTTTACTGAAAAATCTCATAGCTCCTTAACCAAAGGTCAGAACTGACACATCCACCTGCTCGGCCTTGGCTCCTCAAAGCTGTCCCTACCAGCACTATCTCTCATCTCTCCCTTCCTGCCTTTTCATCACCCACCTCAGCTGGAGGCTTCCCTCCCCATCTTTCTCTACTCACCTCTTCACCTCCACAAGAAACGGAGTCAGCCCTCTTCCACATAGACTCTCCTTTCTACTCCATATTGGTCTCCTTATAGCCAAAATTAAGTCTCAGGACATCTTCTGGATGCTCTTTCATCCAGCATCCAAACTTGCCATTGTCATCAAAGCTCTTACTTTCCCACATCACAGCTGACACTACTACCTTTCTCTGACAAATCTAACTTTTCCTGATCAAAGAGTATGCCACCACACAGGTCATGTTTACTATTCCACTTCACGTTCTCAAGCCCCGCCGTCCTTCCCTATCTCATCACGCAAGACCTCTCTAACTTTCAAGGCTTATCATCTGCTGTTGACTCTTGTAAGGTTGACTTAGCTTAGAAAGCTGGTCTCCTGGGCCAGTCAGTAGAAAACATCTCTGACATTGAATGATATTTTCTCCCTTCCTGGCCCTTTCTTGTCTGGTAGGAATTCCTCTCTAATGCCTGTCAAACCACCACATCGACTTCATCAGAACTCTCCTTTGCAGTGACATTTATAAAACAACTCAATAACTGTGAGGCCGCTGGTATCCTGAGACATTTCTATCAAGATGATCAATAGTGTCCTGGCATTTTTATTTTATCCCCCCATCTGCATATATCCAACCACAACCTTCCATCATTGATCCAGACCATAAGCTCCTTGGGGGATGGAAAGCCTCTGATTCAACATATGTACAAAGAGCAACAGCTCTGGAGCACAGTTAGTGCTCCTAGTATCACAGTGGTGTAAATAACACATTTAAACACCCACCAGGATCAAGGTATCTGCTTGCACTAGGTATGATGCTCAGGTTTCCCACAGAGAACATGGCCAAGAAGTCCACTTGCATAATGCTGCCAGGAAGGCAAAAGTTACCTGAGGATGCTTCACAGTGCACCAAGAACCAGGTGCCCTGTGTTGCATCTAGTTACAACATCCTATTTGTTCCTAAACAAATCACAGCACAAAGTGTTCCCACCAGTTACTACTAGCATCTCTTGACACACTGCTCTCAGCAACACAGAAGGCGTCCCAGGATGACTTTTTGTACATGTTAAAGAACACAGCATTACCACTGCCTGCAAGCACAAGCTATATTCTACTAAACCATAACCAGACTTCAGTGATATTCACTATAATAGACTGGAAATAAAAGAATCATAGAGTAATAGAATAGGTTGGACTGAAAGGAACGTTTAGAAGTCATCTAGTCCAACCCCCCCCCAAAGAGCAGGGACCTCAACTTCAACTAGATCAGGCTGCTCAAAATCCCATCCAACCCAACTTTGAATGTTTCCAGGGATGGGGAACCTCTTCCAGTCTTTCACCACCCTCATAGTTTTTTTCCTTACATCTAGTTTGAATCCTTCCTCTTCTAGTTTAAAACCATTACTCCTTCCCCTTGTCCTTTCTCAACAGATCCTACCATAAAGTCTGTCCCCATCTTTCTTATAGGCCCCCTTTAAGTATTGAAAAGCCACTTTTAAGTTCTCCCCAGAGCTTTCTCTTCTCCAGGATGAACAATCTCAACTCTCCCAGGCTGTCCCCATCAGTGTGGCTGTGCTCCTGGGGACCAGATCAGCTGGTCCGGATCTCTGAATCTTTGCCATCTCTGCACTTCTGTCATCCAAAGGTGACCACCACCAAGCGGCCCTGGCTCCTGTTCAGTCCCAGCAACAAGACCTTAGAGCACTCTGGTCCAAGCTATGCTCATAGCTCCAACTCTCACACGTGAACTGGCATCTCTGCTACAAAATCAAGGAGATACCCCATCAGCCAGGAAGACAACCCATGAGTATCACAGCTCACATGCCAGGCAGCTCTGACATGGTCACAGCTTTGCACAAGCTCCGTGAATGCTATTAGGAGATTGAAAGACATTTAAAAAAAAACCCAAACCCACACAAAGGTGACTTTCCCTCCACTGTCCAGAAGACGACTGCAAAGCAAGTTCTCCCACTGGGCTCCAGGGCCCACCATGCCTCAGGCCAGGCTGAGCCTGCCCCACTCCTCCACCGCTGCTGGCAGCCCCACGCAGCATGAAAAGGAGATGCCCACACAGAAGTGTTGGGGGTTTTCCCCATTTCTCACTCATCTTTTACCTGAATTTGGCCTGAACTGATACTGTAATGAGAGAAATCAGGCATAAAGCACAGGTCTTACAGATCTTAGACATACAGTGTCTCTTACAGCTCTTCTCGCTGGGGCTGAGTCACATCTCTGGAGATTTGGGATCAGTTTGCCCCACGTGGAGGGACCCCACGGCATCTACACTGCAGGAGGCATCCTGGGCCTTTGTCGGTGGGAGGCATTTCCCCCGGCTCACATCAGACATTTCTGCATATATGCACATGAAAATGTTTCGTGGGCAAGACCTTGCACCTATCACCTTGCAATCGCCTGTGCTGCAGGTCAGCTACCAGCATTTTTCATCAGGGTTTCTCCAAGGAGTACAGGGCTGAAAATACTGTTCTCTGAGGAAAAAAAAAAAAAAAAAAGCAAGATTCTGCTGAGTTGAACACAAACAACTCTCTTTATTTTTATTAACGTAACAATTTCACACTACAGCTATTTTCAGGTTCACTTTGATTGTTTCGTACATCCAGCGCTACACAGTTCACACGTACAGCCAAAGGTAAGAAGGTCCCTCTATGGCTCCGATGAGCTGGGATTTCACATGATTCAAGTGGGATGTGTCTACCTGGAAATGTTCAGACAGACCTGGGCTTGTTCCGCTTGCACTCAAAGCCAACTGGAACTCAATCCAGCTTCAGACAAAAGCTATGGAGCCAGAGTACCACAGCACTCTGCTCAAGCTCATGTGCCCAAAGTGGGTGCCTTGGACAAACGTAAGCCAGACCTTTGATTTTGTCCTCCGCAACAGCTACATGAGAATGGAAGGGTTATAAACTATCAACAACCCAGAAAATTCTGAATAACCATAACCAGTAATTATTAGAAAGAACAGATTTAAGTGAATAAATATACTACTCTGCCCTGTTTGAACGGTGGCTTTCAAGCCATTTGGTCCTTGGAGAACCATGTACCATACTGTAAGGGTCAGTGGAAGATAACACAAGAAACACAACTCTGGTGTCAGAAGACATGAATTTCCTTGAAAGATTCCCACACCTCCATCATAAAATATCTTTAGGAATCAACGAAGTGGGAAAGGTTTGGAGAACCAGTTAGAAGGTGCATAATAAAGGGAAGTCCACCCTTAGGTGTAAACAGTTGCTAAAATCCCAACCCAATCAAAAAACTCCTCTCAATCGGAGCAGCAACCGGAGGAACAGTTCATTCAACAAAAAGGAAATTGTTCACAGGGAAGAAAGTGAGTTGAAATTTAGCCAATACAAAGATAAACGTGAACGTACAAAGAAAGGTTTTAAGATACTGAAAGGTCATCAAAAGGTACCTTCAACAACATGTGTCACAGAATCACAGAATGTTAGGGATTGGAAGGGACCTCAAAAGATCATCTAGTCCAGTCCCCCTGCCAGAGCAGGATCACCTACAGTAGGTCACACAGGAACGCGTCCAGGCAGGTTTTGAATGTCTCCAGAGAAGGAGAATCCACAACCTCCCTGGGCAGCCTCTGCCAGGGCTCTGTCACCCTCACAGTGAATAGGTTTTTCCTAATGTTTCTGTGGAACCTCCTATGTTCCAGCCTGCACCCATTACCCCTTGTCCTCTCATTGGACGTCACTGAAAAGAGTCTGGCTCTGTCCTCCTGACACTCCCCCTTGACATACTTATGAGGTCACCTCTCAGTCTCCTCCAAGCTAAAGAGACCCAGCTCCTTCAGCCTTTCCTCATCAGGGAGATGTTCCACTCCCTTCATCATCTTTGTGGCTCTGCGCTGGACTCTCTCAAGCAGTTCCCTGTCTCTCTTGAGCTGAGGGGCCCAGAACTGGACACAAGATTCCAGATGGGGCCTCACCAGGGCAGAGTAGAGGGGCAGGAGGATCTCTCTCGAACTACTCGCTACTCCCCTTCTAATCCACCCCAGGATGCCATTGGCCTTCTTGGCCACGAGGGCACATTGCTGCCTCATGGTCATCCTGCTCTCCACCAGAACTCCCAGGTGCCTCTCCCCTACACTGCTCTCCAACACATCAGTTCCCAACCTATACTGGTACATGAAGGGTGAGAAAATAGCCTTCGGCTGCATCGGCAACAGCCCTGTGTACAGACAACACCTGGAAGTGCCTGATGAACCATCCAAGCAGCCACCAGGCTCAATCACATTTAGTTTGAACACCTCAGTAAGTATGTGAGAAGAAAGCATATTTCTAGACATACATGGGTAACAGTACAATTATACAATGAAATAAAAGAAGCTGATGTTTTACTGGACTTTATGCTTCTATTGAAATAAAATTACACCCTATGTTCTGTTTATCTATCGAGGATTAGTTTCAAGACAGTTTGGAGGGAAAACATCAATGACCTTCCATACCTCTGTGTTTTCAGAACTCTTGAAGCAGTTGACCTTTTTGGAGAGCGAGAGAAAAAAAACAAAACCAAAATTTTTTCATCTTAAAAATCGCATGGATGCAACCTCAAAGGGTGAGGTGGACTGGGCAGAAACTCACCACTCACCTCCACAATGTGATGTGAGTCTAACACCTTATCACTGCCAATAAAGAGGTATCCTTTGCCCTCTTTCCCAAAGCCCTGGCTGGCCCTGGCGCTCACCAAAGCTCTCCAGAAGCTGGTGCAGCTCACTGACCAGCAGAAAGGTCACCCGGGGTGGACACGCACTCACTTTCTAACAGCACAGCCAGCAGTGGATGGATCAGTGCCGGAGCCAGCACAAGGGCTGAGGAGGGCTGGAGAAGTCAGCGATACCATCCCCTTTGGTGGCAGGGGTGGTGACAGCCCAGCACCTACCAGAACAGTCCATCACATGGCCAGCAACCAGCAAAAGGGAGAGATGGACAACGAGGAGGAAGAGGAGGAGGAGGAAGGGAAGACAGTAATTTATAAAAGGTTCATTTTGGTTTCAGTAAACTTAATCATTAAAACCCCAAATCAGATGCAAATTTGACACCTGAAGAGAATGGTGCTGAGTTGGTTTTGTTTGGGGGTTCTCAGTCTGGTTGGCAGGACACTTGAAAGTGGTTATCCTAAGGGAAATGTATCTGATTTTCCTTACAAATTCCAAGCTGCTTCAAACAAAGAGCACAAACTATTCTCAGGTATCATCCAACCCAGATTCTCTAATCAGATAAACAGACTTACTTTATTTCTGAAAAAGGATTTTGCCACTCCCTACCTCTGCGTGAAGAAACCAGCTAAAAAAATGAGAAGGTAACTGCTTAGTCCAGGAGGAGAGAAACAGAATTTGTACACGATACTTTGAAAATTGCACAAAACGCTCGAGTGGGAACGAAAAGCATGTGAGGAGACAAGACAGGAAAATTGCTCTCACCCCTTGTGTTCTTCATGCCACTAGTACTGGGTACAGAGTATGAAGTTCTGACCACTCTCACAGACACCTACAGCTGGTAACTCCTCCTCACAACCTGTGTGTGCCCCACATAGGGCTTTCTCTTCTGTTCATTAAACACCAAAATGCCCTTTTCGAAGTGGTTTGCTAGAAAGGGCTCCAAAAGATTTGAGGTGTGGCTTCACCATCGATCCGAATTAGTGATGCTGCCCTCTGGGCCATGCTTTGCCCCCTCAGCACTAGTGCTGCTGCCCATGAGCAGTATAGCCATGACTCGCCTCAGCCAACCATGTTCTCCAACATGTGACCTTATTTTATTTTTTTAAAATACACAGAATTTCATTAAGGTTGCTTTTACCTCAATTAAATTCAATGCAACTTGTCTATCAGCAGCAACATGCATTTGCAAAAAAAAAACCCCACTCTACTACCAGGTTTTGTTCCAGGTGAGCTGTCGCCTGTAAAGCTGCCACGATGCTGCTGTGTATCCCAGCCAAGCTGGACCACACATCCTTTGCACAGTCAGGTTCACAGGGACAACACGGTGGCTGCAGCCACAGGGCAAAGACAGAACCAGCGACGGCACAAGCAGACCAGGCTCTATGCTCTGTGTTGGGCTGCAGAGTGTGCGGATGCCAGGACCAAGTCAGAAGTGATGAGTTTGCTGGAAAGACTTCACTGGGCATCACAAACAGCCCTGAACGAGCACCCAGAAATTCGCAAGGGGTATTTCAGAGAGGCTGAGTCAGGGCAGGGGCTGGCACACAACTCTGTGCCGCAGCAGGGCAGGCAAGGAGCCAAAGTTAAGGGTGGCTGAAGGCCAATGGAATGAGAGAGGGCAGGGTCTGCAGCAGCTACCCCTGCCCAGGGGACACTGGTGGCCCAAGGTGGCATGGGGAGGACAAGTCCCCAGTGGGAGAGCATCAGCACTATGCGGGAAGCAAAGCTGGATACACCAATCTGGGGCACACAGGACCTTGTGACACAGCATGTCTCCACTGTGTTCCACAGGTAGCTCCTGCTCCCTGAAGACCTTTGGTCTATGCACAATGTGAATCCAGAGACTGCAGACTCTCAAAGATTTCTAGTGTAACAGATCGCTAGATCTCATTCTTTTAGGCAAGTTTTGGTGGTCCTCTATATTTTGGCTTCACTCCTAGATATTATGAGTATGCAAAAGATGCTTCAAACACAGGAGGAAGCATTGCAGAACAAGAGACTTGGAAAAACCAAGCAGTGGAGGGGAAAAAAAGCAAGTTTCCAAACCATCAGAAAATACAGCCAGGGTGGCAGAATCCTACAAAAGGTGTGGCAAGAATTAAAAAAAGTGTGGCAAAAATTAAAACACATGGATAAATGTGAAGGGTATGAAGGAGCCTTACTGCAGAGTGGGGATGTTACAGAGATGGAGGAAGGCAAAGTGAGTATCATAGGGCAAATCAGGCAGCATGCACCCACCATTCATCAGATTAACAATCTGAGCTGGGACGAAAATACCTCGGTAAATGACACAGTAAAATCCACTCAGCCTCTTTAGAAAAAAACAATCTGTGTAATTTGTGTATAACCATGTCAGCTGCTGCTGACACAAGACCCTAGGCCGCAGTTCAGCAGAATGCTGGCACGGGCTCTGCAGCCCCTGCTGCCACCGCAGGGCTGCCTGCGAGGTGGCACAACGTGGTGATCCCTGGCCCATCCAGGTCTGCTCAAAAACAGCGCCAGGTGAAGTGACATCAGGTAGCAGGTTCCCCATTTTGAACCCAATCCAGTATCATCTGTCCACCTGGGGCCAACATGAAGACAGTTCAAACACACAGCAAGCCAGTGTAACCTTCCCAGGGTGAGCTCAGCCCCATCCCACAGGGAGGCAACTGAATGCCCCAGGCAGATCTAGATCAAAGCTACACTGCTGGTTCACCCTGAGGTGCCAGCAACGGGTTGTGAACATCATGAAACCAGCACCTGAGAAGGGCACGGGAGCAGAAAACAGCACAGCACCCAGCTTTGCTGCCCAAGAGCAGGTTCACACAGACGAGGAACGAGCCGAGACGGTAGCTGCTCCTGTTCGTTTACTATCTGGAGCACCCGGGAAGGGTGGGTGTAAAGGAAATTGGGTTATAGTTGTGTCACTTGATATTGTTTTCTGCATAAACCAAGATTCAATATTAAGAAAGAACAGAGAAAAGAACAACAAAAATGACAAATGCCTTTTGCATCAAAGAAACAGTGCTCCCAAAATAAACTGCATACAGTCTCGTCGCAAAGCAGAGAAATACATTCAGCAAACAACTGAACATATCTCACACAACCTTGTGGAAAAATATATTCAGCAACTGAAAAATAAATGCTATATTCCCCAGACCTTTTCTGCTCTTTGCTTTTCAACAAGACACTGACCCCAAAGACCTGGCAGAGCAATTTGGATGCTAACAGCACAAAACACCTGCAATATAAGAAATAAACTGCTTTGTGAACAAATGTTCCCACCTAATCCACTTCCTCCTCTTGTTCTTTCACCAAACAGCTCTAAATCCACGATTCCAGGGACAACTCTTCTACCTCAGTGTCCTTCTCTGGATTGAACCCATCCAAACTCACCCTCTCTCCAGCTCTCTTTCCTATAGCCACTGCAAACTGCCAGAGGCTCATCCCAAGACCGAAGCAGCTGCAAGATCTCAAAACACTTCAGTGTTTAATTTTTTTTATTTATTCTTCAATAGAATTTTTCCTCAGAAATTATTTCAGCAGGGTCACAGTCAGCTTGTTTACCGCTTCTGCCACCTGAAAAAGCACTGAAAAAGTAATGATGGGCATCTCCAGAGACCCTCTCACCAGAACGGCCCCAACATTTCACACAGCAGCAGGCAAAGAGCCACCAAGCTCCCTTAGGAGGAGTGATGGCCGCTGTTGGGGTGACATCTTGGCTGAGAAACCTCCACCTGCAGCACTGGCAGCCCCCACACACCCCCCACTCAGTGCTTGTTGACCTTGCCTACAGCACCAGCTTTCAAAAAAAAATCCACAAAGAAGGAATGCCTTCCAAACACAACAATTTGGAAAAGCTTCCTCAGCCAATCTTCATGTGCAAATTCACATTCAGAAAAGGTTCCAAAGTGATGCTTAGACGTCAAAGGACTATCCAAGCTGTCTCCATGCACGGTGGGCAACACACCCAGGGAAGAGGAGTTGGGCTGAGAGGGGGTATCTATCGTTATCCCTATACCTTCTGCAACTGCAAAAGTAATGTACACGCACAGTCACACGTGTGCAATAAAAATAGCTGAAATCAGGATTCCTCCTCCTTTGATCAGCTTTTAACTGCTAAGAAGAGGACAGATGCTCCACAGGAGTCATGCTTGAAAGTGTTGGAGGTGGGATGGGCGTTTTTGTGGAAATCTTCCTTTTTTTCAACTAATACATCTTTGAAACCAAAAGCAGCCTGCAGGAAGACATGGGAAAACCTGAGATAACAGCGATGATCCAGCCAGCATGCACCGCTCAACGCAGCAAAGGCAAAAGCATTTAAAATCAATAAAGTTAACATTGTGCCTTGAAAGTTTTTACGTGAACAAGAAGTTAAAGAAAAACAAAGCAGAACAACCTGAAATTATCAACAGAGACGGATAGAAAAAAAGAAAGAGAAATGGAGAGAGGGGACAGCAATCTTCATGAATCTCACCGGCTGTTTGCAAGGGCCTACGAGGAGTATTTCAGCACCTTTCCTCAAACACGTGACCAAGCAAAGCGGTATAGCCCTGCCATTGCTAATTCTTTTTATAAATCCCTGTTTTCCCACACTAAATATCAGTTTATGAGCAAACTGCCTGACCAGCTCCTGCCCAGTGAGCAGCAGGATCGATGCTTGGCCGATCCAGCAGATGGGAGCTCCAGCAGATGCTCCTGCCGTGGGTCTCTATCCTCACTCATGGACCCCTGTAAGCAGCGTGTTGTGAAATAAGCTGAGCTCATCCGGGGAAAGCGAAGACCGTTTCCATCTACAAAGGCTCGCGCCACAATTTTTTTTAAATCACAGACACGCATGACGAGGCACCCGGGCACAGGGCTGGAGCATCATCTCCTGCGCATATCCTCCATGGCTGAGCATCGTGGGGAAGAGCTAGAGCCCCAGCAGCCTCCATGCCATACAGCACCCCAATATCCTGTCAAAGCTGTGTGGTTTGGATTAGCATCGCATCCTCTGGAGAAATATCCCTGGCTTGGGATGCAGGCAGGGCACGGTGCTCCCCCAGAGCACGGGAAGTGCATCTCAACTCCCAGGCCTCACCTACGGTCAAATGGGCACTGATTTGGGGAAAGCACAGTCCATTTGCCAGACCTCAAATACCAGATAATGCAGGTTTGACAGAATATTATGGGAAGCCCTTCACCTGGGTTTCACCCAAACACCTCTGTGCCAGCCGTGTCGCTTCATTTACCCACCGTGCAGCACTGGCTACAGGCATTTGAACTGCAACCTTGCAACATCCAAGCTAGGATGAATGAGCCCTCTCTAGGCTCTACTACACTTGGAAAAGAGCTCTGATCCAGCCAAAAATTTGGTCCAGGACTCTACTTTCTGCCCACAGGCTTCTCTCTTCCTCTCTCAGACTGAAGCAAAAAGGCACAGGGTTAAGTTCAGGCTGGGATGCTCAGCCCCTGCAGCTGGGCAGAGCGAGAGATGAGGAGGACAAGCATTTCTCTGGTCCACCTGAACCCAGTGAGCAACTCCCGCACTGCTGCACTCCCACTACTCCTCTCAACAACTTTATTCACCAACTGCAATAAAGCTCCAGAGTGATTTTCAGCACTGATTCAGAGGACTGTGAGATATTGCCATGTGAATATTTTTTTGTTTGTTTTTGTTTGGTTTTTTTTTTTACTGGCTGCATATTTCTGGCTAAGTCAACAGATCCAGTCATTGCTGTTACACATTGTCCTTGGTCTGAGAGCTATTTTTGCTCATGGTGAAAGAAACTACAGTTCTTTCTGATTAACTTCATAGAAATCTCCATTACTTAGACAGGAGTCTGTAAAGCTGAACTAATCATCGAATTAGTTTAAAACAATTATGTTCTGAGGATGAGCTTCCTCTGGCATCCAAATATCATTCTGAGGTTTTTATTCACTTTTAATGTTATTTTTTGTTTTACTGTCACCATCAGGTTTATCACAGACAGAACAACAGAAACCTCATAAAAAACAGCCAGTCCATCATGGCATAACGCAAAATAGCAAAAGTTTCCGTCGGCTTCTCTGCAGAACCAACACATCCTATTCCAGTCTTGGCTCTGTACATGCCTTGTGATTCAATTTTCAGGGAAAGAAGTCCACAAAGAGGCTGCAAACTTCAAAACTGCATCATGCAAAAGGCAGTAAAGAGCGGACCCCCAAGGTGATTCAGCAATGGTCCCATGTAGGACCTGAGGGTCCAGTACAGGATAACTCATCCTTACTACAGGACGAATGGGTTTCAGCAACTAAGCACATACTACCTGACAGACAGACAAAAAAGGTCTCTAAGTGAGACTTAGAGCACGTAGAAAAAGCCAAGGCTGTCAAGCCAAAGAGTTGAACAGTGCCCGTTTGCGCCCCGTTATCCCAAATTTAACAACATAAGAAAATGAGGCTGCACATATATGCAACATCAGCTGGGTTTTCACAGGAGCACAGTGCCTGTGCCAGTGGTTTCAAATTTGACCCAGTGTCAGTGCAACTCCCCCATGAGGGAACAGCCCTGCAGGACTCCAGGTGCAGCACAGTGACTCTCTTCTTTCCCTTTTGTCGAAGCATCACTTGAAGCAAAAGCTTGAAAACATATTAACCAGGGAAGAAAAGCAACCACATTACAACGTGAGCGCACAAAGCACACCGTGACATTTACAAGTGAGGTTGGTCTTATTCATTTGTATTTCAAAGGCCAGGTTGACACAAGACATTTTTCTTGTTCTGGCTTCATCTGTGAAGGGAATAATACAGAATTTTGAGTGCTGCTGACAGTGTGAGCCAGAGCCTTCCTGCAAAGTCAGCTACAATATTCAACCTGCCTTGCTTGGAGAACATAAGGACCAACCTGGGAAAATTTCCCTTTGGCTGACACAAGCCACACTGATTTTGAGAGGCCTGCTCACACCCATATTCTCACCGACTCATCCTAAACTCCCTATGGCTTGAGTGAATATTAAACTAATTATGATGAGTATCCTCAGTATCCTGAGTATCCTTCAGTAACTTCACACTGTCGAAACCTTTCTATCTTCAGAGCTCTCGCTAACTGATAGTGCCATTTAGTGACAAAACTCAGGCTCAATGCCCTTGTTTCAGGTCATCAATCATCATTAGGCAAATATGTAAAACTGGCAAAATCACAACAGATCATCTCCTTGGTAGGTATCAACAGGACCCTCTCCTGGGTAGATACCATCGTGACTGTGCAGAAGTCTTAAAGAGATGCCATCGTAACAAAGGCCACAAATGTCCACACAATGAGAACATCTTCTTCTAAGCAGGGCCAAAACATGGGCGCATTAGGCGGGCACAGGTTCCTTCAGGTTGGAGACGACCACAGGGCTCCACTTTTCCTCCAGGACTTGTCCCCATGATTAATTTTCGTTCCTCTTCTGTCCTAGAAGCATGCTGGCACTGCTCAAGTCCAACCCAACCAGTAAGTCCACGCATGTGACCACAGCAGGAACACTAGGAAAGCAACACAAAGTAGTAAAGTAAGGTGTGTTAGAAACAACTGGGGATCCAGCTTTCCCTAATTAATGACCTGCACATCCAGATCAAAATTTTTCTTTCAAGTTTGTCACCCAGGGCAGAGCTGGCCCCACCAATCTTCTCTTCCACTAACCGCCACACACTCTACCTCTGCCCCAGCTGCTGTCTCCAGCCTTCATCCATCCCCATGACATCCAAGTCACAGTCCAGCATGTTTCCCCTCCTCCTTTAGTACAGTTTTATCCCCATTTTTAAAGCCATTTTCCACAAATATGCTTTGATCACATCTGTGGACCCATGACCATTTCCATACACACAGCCAAAGAGCATCTGTAAGTCAGGAGATTTGGGGGCTTCCACCTAGCAGCTGGAAAGCCCACGCACTCCTCGCCTACAGGCAACTGAAATGGTGCTGGATGGTTTGTGTCCTCTCTTGCCTAGGTGGAGAAATGGTTTTATTTGGGGGTGAAGGGAAGCAAACTGGGACAGGTCACAGAGAGATATGGCAACAGACTGGATGGACCCATCTGTCACAAGGTCCCACCAGAAAAGTCAGAATGATTTCCTCGTGACACACTGCAGGCAAGACAGACTGTATATAAATTCAATGGAATAACGCAAAATCTTGTAAGATCATGGAAAATAAGCCTATTTTGAACAGTAATGATCACATTTCAAAAACAGTGTGTATTCTTGGCTTGGGGTCCTACATAACACAATAGACAACGATGAACTCAGATCTCATGAGAGAAGAACGAGCCAGAAGGTCCCTACGAGATACCCCACAAAATCAAGAAGTGCATGCATTAGGGTGCTGCAGCAAATGATTTCCCTGGCATCACAGAGTGCACCAGCAGGCTGTCTAAACCAGCGTGCTGCTGAAATGCAATTTTCTTTAAATCGCAGAGCCCTGACATAGCAAAAATCAGCAAAACCTCAAAAGTAACTTCTCAAAATCCATTCCTTGAAAGTCTAGTCCAACACTAACCAGACAAAAAGCAATGTTGGCAAGGAATGCCAGGATGCCATCTCTGAAACTTAACTCAGACAAGGCAAAAATATCAATAATGTCAAATTAATATGAATTAAAGTAATACGTAGTTAGCTCAATGACTTTATAATTATAGAATCATGGAATCATAGAATGGCCTAGGCTGGAAGGGACCTTAGAGATCATCTAATCCAACCTCCCTGTCACGGGCAGGGGCGCCTCTCAATAATCAAGCTGCATTGCAAAGCAAGACTGAAAATGAATGAAAATGGGATACAGAGTCTTTATTACAATTAGATAATGTGCCCAAGGGCATTGAAGGGGTCAGATGAGCACCCCAGGGCTTGGAAGCATTTAAAAACCCCTCTAGAAAGATCAGGCTAATAAATACAAGGTTGTACTATAATCTGTAATAAAGTCTATTGCAACATTAAATAATAACTAATTAGATTAAAATAAAGGCAATACGCACACTAAGCAATAGCAAGTGCAAAACATAAGCAGAATCACTGCAGCAAAACTTATGACCTAGGACAGAGACAAAGGCAAGCATGGTGCATCTAAGAGTCCCACTTCGCTCCACACTTTATGGACTTTTATTGCCAAAACCTTGGGGAAAATCCCACTCCAGCGCTTTCCCAAGAGAAATCTGTGCCTGAGACACCAACATGGCTCTGAGCATTGTCCGCCCAGCTCAGCTTACAGCAAGAAGTTTTCCTAACTTTCCCATCCTTTTCGCTGTCGTTTCACTGAATTAGTTGGTTGTGGGCACAAGGGATGAGTTACAGGCGGGTAACTGAATCCCTCTCTCCTCCGGAGGTGCAATACTGCCAGCTTGAAGCAAGGCAGTGACCTTGGTTATCTTACCCTATTTTTTTTCTTCCTGCAAGCAACCACAACAGAAACCTCAAGTGAAATTGTCCTAATCTCTCCTGGAGATTTTGATTTCAGCGGGTGTTATTTGAAGCTTCATGAAAGGAACATCATAAATAAAAAGGTTTGCGGTGGCGTGCAGCAGTAAAATTGTTTTCAAAGCCTTAACACATTGGTTCTCCAGGAGACACCAAGCATGTTCATTTAACTCCTGGCATACCAGCAGTTTCACAGATGCTGCCCATGGCCAAGATCAATCAGCCTGTTATCCCAAATGCTGCAGCCAGCCAACAGCTCTAAATATTATATTTATCTTCTGTTTCAGGGTAACAATGACCTAATATTAAACTCATTTTACACACAAGCAACAGAGACATCAAGAAATCAATAGGAGAGACTGCTCTCTCCCTAAAATCAGCTGTCTAGAAGTTAGGCACCTAATGTAAGCCAACAGTCTAGAAACTTTCCACGTTCCATACAGGAACAGGCTGCTCCAAAGGGGTTGCTTCCCCTCTTCCCACTGAATGTAAGTGGAGCTTACACTGGATTTCACTCCTAAGCTCACTTGACTCCTAACCACCACCATCTAGGAGCAGTGAGGTCCACCAAATACCAGCTCCAACAGCACAGTCATGCCATTACGACATCTCAAAGCGTGCCAGCATTTAGGCTGCCAAGTCACACTTTTAGACACTTTTGGTCAAAGGTCACATCGGAAGTATTTGGCAACACCATGACCAGGGTGCCTTATGCTCAAGCTTGGGCTCTTCCGCCTTTTGGAAAATGAAACAGGCTTTAAAAGCCTTCATTTGTGCTCTCAGAAAGCACACAAAAATGAATCCTCTCTCTTCAACATCTCTCTTATGAGGAAAGGCTGAGGAACTTGGGGCTTTTTAGTCTAGAGATAAATGCTTAAATACTTAAAGAGTGGGTGTCAGGGGGATGGGCCAATCTCTTCTCAGTAGTGCCCAGCGACAGGACAAGAGGTAACGGGCAGAAACTTGAAAATAGAAGTTGAATCTGAACACAAGGAGGAACTTCTTTATTTTGAAGGCGGCAGAGCACTGGATCAGGCTGCCCAGAGAAGTTGTGGAGTCTCTGTCTCTGGAGACGTTCAAGACCTGCCTAGACGCCATCCTGTGCAACCCGCTCTAGGGGATCCTGCTCTGGCATTGGGGTTGGACTAGATGATCTCCACAGGTCCCTTCCAATCCCTGACATTCTGTGATTCTGTAATCCCAAGGAATACCAAGATTATTATTTTTTTTGTAGAGAAATCTGAAAATTCAAGTTAGACAATCCATTTTCCCCCATCACCAAGACATCTCTTCCCAGATAACCTATGTAGAATGTGACTTCCCAGCAGGTGGACACAAGGAATGCTCATTCTGCCCTGTTCCCACCTAGTTCTGCTCAACTGTCCAGCAGCCCTGCCCACATCAGCAGCACCACCACAGGGAAGAGCACAGGGAAAGGTCTGCAGCTTCAGTTGTTTATCCAAAAATACCAAGGCATTTGGGATTAACATAAAATAGCCAGAATCATTCACCTACTTGTTCTTTGGGACTACGCCCACATAGGAAATCTTCTCAGGAAAAGAGTATTTGTAAAGCACTATCTATACGGTAAGGTCTAACAAGTTAATCCCCATCACAACATATATCTGATGCCCTCCCATGGAAAGATGCAACCCAGTAAGAAGGCATTCCTTCCATGTCACTATGCATGGCTATTTGCAGGAACATCAGCTCTCCCTGTTGTGACCACAGAGAATGACAAGATGGGAAGGCACTATCCATCTTGTCCCGAGTCAGCAGCTCACAGCACACCTGCCTGGAGCAAAAATCTCACCTCTCACTAGGGCAACCCCTTCCTCTGCAGCCGAGCTCCATCTATTGCCATTAAAGACCCCTCAGATCCTCCTGGTTTGGGAATCCAGTTGATAAATTCAGGCAAACACATACTAACAAAAGAAAAAGAAAAAAAGCAAACCCAGCACATGAAGCCATTTGGCAGTTTGGTTTGTGTGTTTTCCTGACAAATTTTTAACCTCCCCTTCCATAAAGGTGCACTGGCACCATGCACCCATCAATCCCTCAAGTCTCCTGAGCCCAGTCTATGTGTCACCTTCTCCAAGGAGATACTGGTCTGGCTGTAAATTGGGACAGAGTGGGCAGTTATGACTTGGGATTACAGTTAAGATACATTACCCCCGAAGCACTTCCATGTTAGCAGAATACACACCAGTTTTAATAATTAACCCCTCTTGACCTCATCCCCCTTTACTCCATTCTGCTTTTCAATATGCAACTTCATAATTCAGAAAATTAACACAGTTTGCTTCAAAAGGGTCCAATTTATTAAGGAGAAACATCCACACACGGACAACATCACCCCAAAGGAGACATCTCTGCAGGACATGCTGCAGACGCATTCACTGCCCACCAGCATCCACCTCTCCGCAGTCAAGACAGGCTATATAGTGAAGGGCAATATGCACAAGCTGTGGCCATGTAGGACACATGGAAAACTTTCCTATGGACAAGGTGGTGCAGTGTGGACAGGGGTCACCTGGAGAGGAGGGGACGACTCTTTCCTTCAGAGGTGCTGGCTGCCCTCCTCCAGTGCTGGTGGACCTGCATTTTGGGGGCTCTCCCTTGGGTCCTGCTCTGTTACAGGAGACACCAATAGCTCAGTTGCTCCCCCAAGACCTCCCTGCCTCTCCCACAGCTTCAGTCCCCTCAGGTCCCCACCACGGACCATGTTTGCATGTTTATGCTCCCCTCGTTACTTCATCAAGCTTCCCAGGGAAAGGCAGTGTACACCCTGGGGAGACATCAAGGTCAGGGCAGCTCTGTGTACGGTAAGGGAAGGCGAAGGTATGAGGGGGTTGAGAAGACACTCAAGAAAACCAAACAGGCGATACAAACCACCTCTGAGAGCAGCTCTTTATATGTGTGTGATTTAACTATCCAGAGACACCGTTAACTGTAATGGGAAGCAGCAGAACTGAACAAACCACTGATGCAAAAAAAAAAAAAAAAAAAAAAAAAAAAGACCAGAAAACACCTGGTTCAACTAAATACATGCAATCTGCTACTGGATCCCTGCCATGAACACAGGAGACCCACACGGCCACACACACCAGCCCATTTGCGAAGGAGATTGCAAGAATCTGTACCAACGCAAGGGAAAATCAGCTGAACGACATCACCATGTATTTTTTTCCAGATTTATAGCAGCACACACACACCACAAAGCTACTTTACAGAAGTCAAAATGCCTTAAATAGGAGACAGTTGAAATAGGATTTTTATCATCGCATCCCACACATTAAGTGAAATCAGAAAAAGAGAGGGCAGCTCCCAGAATAAATAAGCATTTAATCCACAAGGTAAAAGAGTCAGTGTCTTGGCATTAGAAGGCAGCTGAGGAAGTGCTCAGTAACACTGGGAAAATTAGTAAAACTATCAATTAAATGAAGCAGGACATCTCGTGCTGCAGGACAGCACAGGCAAGAGATGGGCAGAGATCAGCCATCTGTGACTGCGCTGACAGTGCCTGACGGGACATGTGTACAGGTTCAAATCACTACAAAAATATTAACTTCATGAGAAGTCTTTGGTTGGGTGCAAGCCCAGGTCGGGTGTAAAATTTGTCCGCGGCAGAACTGGGGCAGGACGGGAAGAGCAACAGCTCAGTGCTGCTCCCCATCGCACTCAGCATCGGCACACTGGCCAGGAAGGATCCCAATGCCACAGTGGTTTTGAGCTATGGGATGTCACCACTTAACCAGTTATCGCTTGAGCTGTAGCAACTGGTTGGATGTATTTACTGCTACTGCATCAAACATGAGGCAAAGTACAGCCTAAAAGCCCTTCAAGATAGGTTTATACTAACCGGTCTAATGTCATACTTGCAACAGACTAATGGTCAGCAGCTCAGCAAGCTCTGCTCACGCGGTGCTCCTCAGACGGCATGCAGCACAGGAGGTTTTAAGCTGCTACACACACTCCTGATTTGGGTGAACTATTGCAAAACCTGGAGGAAGCTTCCTTGCAGGGACCTCACAAGTGCCCACTAGCCACTGTTAAGAAATTAATTGCTGATGAAAACACTGTACTTGCCTGAACAACCCCCTCAGCCCCAGGCCCAGCATCTTCACAGCCCACCCTTTAAGAAGCCTCCAGGATATGCCCCATTTTTTGCCTCTTTGCAAGATCCTTAGTCTTGATAGAGTTACCTTGTCATGTTGGACCCAACTGCCTTTTCTCAGGGCTGATCAGCTTGGGTCATGCAAATTAGCCAGGGCTGAGGTGAACTTCGTTAGTGGCAGAGAGGGGCATTCAGATGGTTCCTTTTATGTTTCACAGGCCATCTGCATCCTTATTCTCTGCCTTCAGGGCAACTCCCGGTTGACTGAACACCTGCTTTTAGCTGCCAGGAAACAGATAACAAACTTCCTTCTCCACCCACCACCGATTTACACCCCTTCCAAATATTTAGCTGGTGTCACTGAGACTTGCAAAACCCTCCTCACTTTAGGTGGCTGTTCGCTTTATCGTGGTCAAGGTGGAGCTGAGCACATTTTCCAGCTTAGTGTGTCCCAGAATCCCAAAGCATGCCAGCAAAACAAACCCAAGGAGAGCCTCACAACAGGTCCCAGGCTCAGTGGCTCCACATGTCTCGTTGATGTCTGAGGTGTCAGTCCAGCACAAAGATGCTTCCAAAAAAGGAGGGATGGAGAAGGAGAGCCAGCTGGAGTGAACTTTATTGTGGAAAAGCCAGCCAGAGGGCCAGCAGCCAAGTAAAAATGAGGCTCTTTGCTGGGAACTATTGATACTGCAGAAAGCATCACTCCAGCTTAGACACAGCACTAGGATCTCCTGTTACATCGCTTGTCCTTAACATAATTCTCACCACAACTCCAAAGGCTCTGTTTATCCCTGCCCTCTGGCTGGAGAATTAAAGCATGACCCGAGAGAAAAGACACCAGTGGCAGAAGCAAGCATCACATCCACAGGCGATATGAGTCCTTGCAACATCTTGGACATGGCCAGGGCTCAGGCAAAGGGCAGTGAGCACAGAATTTCACAGTGACAGTCTTTCCCTCACCTACAAAAGGGAATGTTTGCTCTCTCTAGGGCTGCAGTGAAAATACTCCAACGACTAGTAATACAGAAAAGCTAACAGTAAATTGCAAAAGAAACTATATATAAGAAAAACACACACAAACATTCTCTCTGCCCACTTAAAACTGAGTAAGAATGATGTACTACAGCAAATTATATTAGTTCCTTGATTTAAGGTGACAATCTTGACGACAGACCATCAACACCAATCCCTCTTTCAAAAAGCACTGCATCTCTGAGAACATATTGATGGCATCAGCAGAAGCAAAAGCATACCAGAAATCCTCAAGAGTTGCATCTGTTTAGGTACAACAGCTTGCACATCTAAATTTCACCCTTTTCTACTTAATACTTATCCACACTGCAACACAGACAAGCCAGAGCAAGCTGAGTACTCTGCAGACACACGCAGAAAATAACATTCCTGTCCCTCAAAACAAAACCTTATGGTGAGGAGGTGAAGCAGAGGTGGCCCACCAAATGCAGACAGATATCTAGGGGGGCGGAATTTCCCCTGCACAGGAGATGCAGTGAAGTGCACAAAAACTCTCAAGGGAGATGCTGATCAACAGAGCCCTGACACGCAGGGCTCTGCTCTTCACGTCACCACACGTACGGGCTGCGCCCCGCAGCCGCGTTACTGGGACACGGGTGCTCCTGCTACAGGTGTGAGGCTCCCACGGGGGTAAGGTAAGCATTGCCCCAAACCTTCCTGTGGCTGAAAAGCCATGAGCCCCATTACTCAAAAAGCCAGAGGCCAGAGTGGCTCCAGGGCTGGTTTCCAGGAGGTTTGTGGGTGGCCCCAGCAGCCTCATGGGATCTCAGTGCAGCAGCTCCTGGGGCTGGAGTCACCTTGCTGGTCCTCACCAGGCCTGCAAGTGTGAGATGACTTGGCCAGACCGAAACCACCTCAGCGATCATATCATACCCTTTAAGAATTTACTTATGCTGCCAGTCAGGGCATATAAATGCTGAGAACAAGCTCAGACAAGTAGCTCGCTGTGTCCAAACCCTGAAGAAAATTTAAGGGCAGCTTAGGAGAGGCCCAAGCTTTCATGCAGTGGGTTTGGACACCCCAAGGCACAAACAAGCACCCTGAGCTCCAGTCTTTCTACGCATGGTGCAGACACTCCACATGCCTTGCAGACCCTACACTCAAACATGCCATCCTGGCTGCACCACCAGTGCGGAGAAGCAGGTATTGTAGGGAATGATTCTCCCCTTGCAGATTACTGCAGAAGGTCAGGGGCTTCCTAAAAACATCCATTTCTTTCCAGCGACTGTAAAAGGAGGCTGGAGGGGGATTGGTTCAGCAACAGCTAATTGCAGGAGAGGTCTTTAAATCTAGTGGAGCAAAGTTCCCTGCTGTGAAGCCCAAATACAGCCAGAAACAAGGTCTGTGTGATGCACAGACCTCAACCTGTTCAAGGTAATTCTCTTGCCCTTCTGAGACCCTCAAGCACATCAGCAACTTAAAATCCTCCCATTAGTCTGAAGAGGCAAAATACAGGAAAATCTGCAACAAAGATAAAGTGTGGAGGTTCAACAGAAGAGGTTTCACCCGAAGTGTGCAGAGAAGCCTAGGAAGGCTTGTATCTCCAGTCTTATGAGTGCTGAAATCTGTCACTACTCACCTCATTTCCCAGGAAACCCTGGTAGGATCTGACTTCCCTTCCATATTCTGCTCCTCTCTCCTTTTTGCAGTCAACCGAGACCTAAACAACAATGGGACAAAAGAAATGTCAGCAAGCTCAACCTTGTCCCCTCTCTCCAAGCGAAAAGCTTCATTGCCTCAGTTCTTCAAAATAAAGCTGGACTGGAAAGCAATTATATATAAATTGCAGCTTATATATCTATTTAAATGTTTGTTTATTTATTTATTTAATATACATATTATGTATTTAAACAGAAACAGAAACTGAGAAAGGGACAGGAGCCCCTAGCGAGCAGCCAGGACAGCCACATGCTCCTTCATGGCAGCGAACAGACCAGCATCAAGAATGGATCCCTACAGCCTGTCCCATGATGACCACCCATGATGACCCAGTAGCAGGGCACCAAAGTGAGCACGACAAGGTCCTCCTGAGATGTTCACTGTCAGCTCTAAAGCAATCCCTCAAATGTTCCTAAAGAGTAAAGGGAGGAGGCACAGCCCAGAGTGCCAGCGAGCTGGGGATGATGGGAAAACGCCCTTGATTTGCTGCTCTTCCAGGGCTGGTCAGACCCCTGCTCCACAGCCCAGAGCATCCCAGCAGCCTCACGGAGATGATGTGGGGACCTCCATGCCTGGCTCACAGCCCATGTTACAGCCCCAGGGTTGCATGGTTCAGCTAGACAGGTATCAGACTGTTGCTCAGGTGCCCAGCGCCATGCCATGCTGGATGGTGGTCCCAGTGACCGGTTTTCTCCCACTATCTACGTCCTCTTCCTCTCTTTCCTCTCAGGCCACAGGTCCCCTTGGCTGGGCAGCCATATATGATGCAGCCAAATATTACAGAGCCATGTATCACACAGCCACTCTGGCAGCTGAGCTTGAGGCAGGGCAGGGGGAGGGGGGCCCTATT
>NW_009709726.1:48410-74730 GCF_000703405.1 Apaloderma vittatum
CCTTTATTACCATCAGAACAGCCTCACCACTCAGCCTACTTAATGTAGCCACATTTCCACTGCTAAATTTGGGAGAGTATGAGAAGCATTCCCTCAGAAAGGGACGTGGAGGAGGGACAGGCAGGCTTTTGGCCTCCTTTAACTCCCTGCCAAGTGCTCTGTAATTCAAAGTCCATGTCGGGGATGCCACCCCAAGCTGCACAGCAATGGCCCAGACCCAGCAAACTTGGAGATTTGATGCCTTAACCCCTTCGATTCAGCATCTAAGCTTGGCTATTTTAAGAAAATGATTGTATCAGGCTTTCTGAAGCAGCTCCCACTCACAGAACAGGTTTGCAAGAGGTATGCAGGGGGAATTCAGGACATCTCTGTGCAGGAAAGGATGCACTCAACTTCAGATAGCCCAGCTTGAAGATCCTGCCCTCAAGGGATGCTGTGCTCAGCCTGGTAACAGCTAGCAGCAATCCCCAAGTTCAAACTGATTTAAGAAGCTATGAATTACTATTTTTGGATCCAAACCAGATTTTTGGGTACAAAACAGATGCAAGAAAGACAGCATCAATATCTGTAGCAAGAAGTGGCCACCCGCCCCTGGCAGCACCTAGAAACATTGCCCTGACCTACAGCTCAGGCACCTAAAAACATCCAATCACCAGGTTTTGCTTTTGAGATCACAGAAGTAAATTAAATTTCTCTCTTGTTGCTGGTGGGTACAGGAAGGAAATGCAGGTTATGGTAACCTTTCTGGGCCCATTTTTCATCAACACCATCAGCACCTGCACTCCCCTGTAGGTGCCCAGAAAAATCTGCCCCTGGAAAACCAACCCATGAAACATCTTGGAGGGAGAGGGAGAGGTTGTTGCTGCCCACACCCAACAAATAAACCCGTAAATTAATCCCAGAGGATGCCAAGTCTGATGCCGTGCAAAGTGAGCCAGAAATTTTCCCCGGCGCCCACACTGAGACGTTCGAGGGAGCTTTTGAGGAATCCAGGCATAAGCCTGGGCAACCGGCCGCGGAGCTACGGCTGCGCTCCTGGGACTTTTCCCAAGCGATTCACAGGCAGACCAAAAAAAAAAACAACTAACAACTAGGCTTGCTTTCCGTAAAAGTGGGCATCAAACACTCTGACATCAAGACAGATGATTAAAGACAGTTGACTTAGGAGGAAAGATTAAAAGAACTAAATATGGCCAACTTGGCTAAGCAATGAGTAAGAGGAGAGGTGATAAAAGACTCCAGGCATCTGAATGAAGGGAGTGGCATGGCATTAAAGAACTGAATAAAATATCTTTCTGAGAAATGGATCCATCAACGATCTCCCAAGAGATAAGGTACAAGCCTCATTTTTTAGGCATTTATAAAACCGGTTGCTAGAACTGAGGTTTTTGAGAAGAAATCCACATTGCCCTGAAGGAAGCACGCACCAAAGTTTTTCATCTCTGGCGCTGGGTGCTGCAATGCCACAAGGGAGCATAGGAAACCTGGGAAGTGGCAAGTATTTCATTTTGCTTCACCGAAGAAACAGAGATATGCTTTTGTACTGTTATCTTTTTTAAAAAAAAGTTTCACTCATTTTTAAATTCAGTATCCCTAATCCATAACGTCTCAAGTTTAAAAAAAAAAAAAGAAGAAAAAAAAAACAAACCCACACTCCACTAGCCTATTCGAAATTAACAGATCTGGGGTCTTATGAGTATTTGGCCTTTTCCCCAATAATTAAAGATACATGGGGTACTGCAGAGGCAAGAGCCTGTCCTGGGCTGGGCAGTGAAGGTCCCAGGGATTGCAAGCCTGACAGATCTCCAGACCCAGCCAGATCCAGCAAATACATGGGCAAGGTGACAAAATCCCGGAAAGCATTTCAGTACCTGGCTCTGCTGAGTCTATACCTCTCCGAGAAAGGACCTTCCAAAACTCAGGGACCTGACACACTTTGTGAAAATCCAAAGTAAGTTCTGAGAAAACTGCCCAGGAGGAGAGCTAAACCTGTTACTCTGTCTTGGCCCAAAAAAAATATGTATAATGCATGTAACGTACATACCTGCCTACATACCAACTCTGTGAATCCAAAGCAACGGATTTTGTGTAATTTCACGCTATGTCCAGCAATACGAGGGTCTTTTGAACATCCAGCCCCTGCACAGACATACAGGTGTAGTGGGAAGGTGCTTGACCTGGCCAGCAGTATTTACTGAATACAGACACACACACAAGGTGAGGTTTCCACCAACAACAGCTTATCAAGTCATCTGATGTGCCTGAGGGTTGCAATTTACTCCAAAATGGTCTTTCGGTTGTTTCTGCCCCCATATTCTTGATGAAACTTGGCCACTGGGTACGATTTACAAAGCTCGGCAGGATCCCAGATTTGGATGCCTGAGAGACTCCTTCACCCTCAACAGGGAAAAGCCAGACGACATTTGTCAATGGTGGAACTTTAAATCAGAGTTAAACTCACACAATGGCCATAAATCATCAAGGAGGTGGTCCTGTCCCAGCTCCCCCTGGCTCCCCTGACCCGGTGATTCAATGCAGGGCAATTGGATCTAAGAGAAAACCAGCTGGGGGGTGGGGGGAAAGGTGAATAATTTTCTTCTAATTAAATCTCTAAACCAGTTCAGTGGGGTTCAGGCAAGTACTAGAAATCTTTCCCCTTCTGGCATGAGCAAGATCAGCTGAACTGCAACATGTGACTGCAATCCAAGGCAACCTTTGTTTGCAAGACCAAGAGGGGATCTTTTTGACTTTTTTTTTTTTTGTTGTTCCCCTTTCCCACAGCAACCTCTTCAGTCTGCAACTGCCTTTCTCCATGGGAACAGGAGATCCACCATTGACTGACTGGTAAGTTTTACTGTAGAGTTGAAACAGGATGTTCACAGAGGATTTTATCATGGGTTGTTCTGTGGGGTTTTTTTTTAATAAGTACAACATCTTAGTACGCAGTGAATCTTCTTGCTTTATGCTTGCCTGTCTCTTCGGGAAGCTGAAGCACAACACCAGGCTGCCAGATTCATTTTATATATTGAAGAAACATGATTCTACCCAACGTGAAAGGCAAGCCAACATAAAAAGACCAGATCAAAGTGGAGGAAATTCTGCACTTAACAGTTTGGGTTGAAAAGGAGAAAATTAAAACACCTAAGAGATTATTATACCTTCTATCAAACCTTCCTCTTCCCATACTGAATCAGCTGCTTCTGACACTGCAGCAACATTGATGCTGGAGATAACCAGGCTCAGGGTATCACCTTAACAAAGAATTAAAGGCTTGCAGATTTGTTCCAGGTTATTCAAGCAATTATTTCCTTTCCTTTTGATGTCAATTCTGGGTATCCCCATTCAGCCACTATTGCAGTTTTACTCTGTTCCCAGCACGCATTCAGGCAGATAGCCCTTTAAGCCCTCACAGCCAGCATGGCAGGAGGGCAAAGGCCCTTTCTTACACACAACTGATCCCTACATGAATGGTTTTGGGGATCTGAAGAATGAAACGTAAAATTTTGGCTTGTGCAATTCCCACTCATGAAACAAAGGTTATTTTCCCCCATTCAGATAGTTAACGGGGACAGAAAAAACTGTCTCCCAAAATACAGACAAGTTTCTGCTATTCAGAACCATGGATTGGCAAAAAACACTTGTAAAAACAAAATAAAAATGGAGAGAAGCCTGAAGGAGCAGCAGGTCCTGGTGTAGTGGGGCATCCCCTGCATCACTTGCCCAAAGGCATGACTGCAACAAGGAGCAACGGAAACAAGTGAGCCCAGGTGTGTGGTCCATGCACTCCCATGGTGGGTTAAGAAGGCCAAGGAGGAAGGCATAACTCAGAAAAAAACCAAAAAGCTGGCACCCTGCAGATCTGCACAGGCATTGCAGATATCCTGGTACCTGGCAGGACCACAGCTTGCTCCATCACTACAGAGCCCTGGCACCTCCACAGAGCCAGCACGGAAATCACTCCTCATCAGAAACAGTCCCTCTGAAAGCCAGAGGAGAGCTGACAATTAACAACCTATAAAGAAACCCACCTGCTGTCTCTTTTTACTTGAAAAGAGCAGCAGAACCTGATCCTCAGTGCAGGGCTCCACCGGGTGCAGATTCTTGGCCACTCGCGTGCCTGCCCAGCCCCGCCGCCGGCAGCACCCACCGCCACCCCAGCCGCGACGGCAATTCCTGTATCATCCCCTTGCAAAAAGAAGGAAGCCAGGCACCTTTAGGTGCTTATGAGAGCTGACCGCCAGCATCATCTCAGAGGGCATTTTGCTTTCCAGTGGACTGAGCTTCAGGACACCTTCAGAGCTGCCTGGGAAAGACATGCTGATGGTTCTGCAGGTGGGCAGCAGGGTGACACGCACTGCACCCCACCCGACAGGCGGGCGGGCAGGGAAGCACCTTCTGAGGGAGGACAGAAAGAATAAAAAGCAAGAACTGGCAAGTACAGCCCGTTCAGCACCGAGGCACAGAAGACAACCAGCCCCAGCACCACCTCTCCAGGCTCCCACAGGATGAGCCCCAGGAGGGAGATGTGTGCTCAGATGCAGCCAGTTCCCCGTGTCCTGCCCAAGAAAAGCATTTCTCACCTTGACACACGCATTCTGGTACCCAAGTTCATCCCTGCTCCCACTCAGCAGAGCCTCTGCCAGGAGCTGTTTTCCCTAGGCATTTTCCAAGTGCTTATCCGGAGCTTCCCATCATCGCCCTCTCAGGCACCAATATATTATTCTATTTTTGCTAAAGATCTGAAAAGGTGCAAGAGAGAAACAAGTGCTTTTCAGGGTTCAGGAATATGGGCACCTCTGCCTGCATAGGCAGCTGCTCCTTTGCTGGGGCAGAGGGGATGCACTTGCTCTGTGCATGAAGCCCCTGGAGAGGGAACGGAGTGGGATGTAAGTGTCTGGACTATGCTGGAAAAGAGTTACTGCCAGGCCCGGAAGGTTTTTGCCTTCCCAATAAGGCGGCCGGGGTGAAGAATGCAAGTGACGCAGCAGCATCCTGCCAGGAGAGAGGGGAAAAAAAGTAAAAAAAAAAAAAAAGTAAAAACAAACAAAAAAAAAAGCCCAAACCCTAAAGCTCTTTGGCTAAGGTTCAAGGATGACTACACTTTTACTGTAAGTGTTTAGTAAACCGGAGTCGCATAACCCTTCTCTGCCCACTTGGGGACATGACACGCAGATTACAAGATACAAGAAATGCTTCATACACACACGCCTGGCCAAATCCCCATCTGAGGGAGGATAAAAAAACCTTTAACAAATTAAGCTGCGTTTCCCATTTAAGCAGAGCCCTATCGCTATTTATTTAACAATTTTCAAGTGTTACTTTAGCCTTTCTGGCTTGTGTGTATTGAGAGGCTGTTCCTGGGACAGAAGCCAAAGTCAATTAGAGCAACCTGGCCGCCAGGGAGGAAGGGAAAAGCAGGGTGGAAGAGTGGAGGAAAGTGCTGGACAAGGTTTCACCATGGGGACAGTCACCAGCAGCTCCCAGCCATGGAGCTGGAGAGAGGCCAGGAGAAAACTGAAGATGGCACTGAGGAAGGAGAGCCAGGGTGGAGAGCAGTGCCCAGTCCATCACCTCCAGCAGAGGCTCCCCACTTCTGACACACACACACCTTGCCCTGAGCCAACACATGGAGAGATGAGCAGGTGAAAGCAAAACTGCAGCAGACCTGCAGGGACAAGCATCCATCCCAGCATGATCACACAGAGCTCTCAGGAGCAGGGATGCCCCACGTGGGGACCACCCAGGCGAGGAGCTGAACCTGCCCGTGTGATGCTTTCACTGGAGAACCGACCAGAGGATGGATGATCCGCCTGGGTACAAACGCTCCTTGGTACCCACCTGCTCAGCACATTCTGCAGCACCAACAGCTCTGAGACAAACACATCGAGGGAAGAACAACATTTCACATCTCCTCACAGGTACTGAACAAGTCCCACTCTGTGGTCCTGCATCCTACTCCTCCTGCCATCGCTACGGCTCCAGGCCAGAGGTGATGGTAGTGAAGCAGGACGGATGCTGCCCCCAGATGAGCAGCTTCCCTACCTGATCAGGGGAAATCTGCCTGGTACCTGCTGATGGGGGCTGTGAAACACATAGCTTGGACTAACCAGCAGTCTCTTCCACCTCCACACTCACAAAGTGAACCTTTTATCGATTAACACAAGCCCTGTCCTTTCACCTGTATCAAAGCACAAAATGCTGCCTTAACCATCAGTTTCCCCCAAAGCGCTCAAGGGCTCCTCAGCCGTGGGGGCTCCAAGCATGGGAGCTTCCGCAGGCTCAGCTGGGTAGGTAGAAGGACAGAAGCAGACGTGGGGTCTTCCCTGGACCAAGTATGGGCAGACTCTTCCACGTAGCTTTTCAATCCCAAGTAGAGACAGGAGGAGCGCATAAGCCAGCAGGAACTCTGCTAAATAAAACATGCTGATAATAATGATTTAGGGGTGTCAATCTAAAAGAGGGAGCCAAAACACAACCAGCACCACAGAGGAGTCAAAATGCAATGACAGGTTAGAGGAGCCAGCAACAACCCCAACACCTGCATGAGCCAGGCAGAATTTCTCCTTCCTATGCTGGGCAGGCAGAGGTGGTGACCCAGCCCAGAAACCTCACAGCTCCTGCTAGTCCCATTTTACTTATTTTTTTTTAATATGATACACACATTATCCCACTGAGAAACACCTGGAAAATGCAGGACAAGAGTGATGCTGGCAAACAGCATGATCGTGCATTAGAAGAATCACCAGTCAGATACAGGCTGCCCATAGCAGCTCTGCAGGCAGTGAGCCTGCCCTTCATTTCAAGGCCAGTGTGTTCCCCTGCAGCCCCCCATCACCACCTCGGAGCCAGGCTCAGCACCCTTTGGGTGCTTTTTCTCCTTTGCTCTCAAATTTGGGAAGTTACAGAGCACCAAGGAAGGTAACGGGTGGTAAAAGGAGTAGAAGGCAATCCTAGTCCAAAAACCATTGGGCTGCTGGGGAAGGAAGCAGCCAAAGGAAGGTGAGCAGAAGCAAACTGAGGAATAAACCCAGCAAACTCAGATGCAGTATTCTGCGTGCTCCAGAACTGCAAATCCAGAAGGAACCATGGGGAGGGGGGGAAAAAAGCTCAGCCTCAATGCTCGAGGCTCACCTTGCCCCTTCTGAGAATTCGAGAAGACAAAGACCTTCAGCAATACCCAAGCACGCTGCGTTTTGCAAAGATCAGTTTTCCACGTGCCCAAAGACACATCCCCAAGATGCCGCAACTTGAATGACCGCACTGAAGAGCTCTGAAATTGCGCTGTCAGCAGCCCTGCCACAAGCTTGCTGTCCAGCAAACTTCATCTGGTCACTCCTGATATTATGTAGCACGAAGGAACTGCCTGGGGATTTGACTTCTTCCCAGGGTAAGTCACGGCCTGTAGCCTTGAAAAGGCAACAAACAGCAAATTGCTTGTTCTCTTACTCACTTTTTCTGTACCCTTTTAAAGACAAATTGCCATTCTTTAATTTTTTAAGCAACCTAGATCAACACAAGTCACATTCAGCACCAGCATGTCACACATCTCAAGCAAGCAAACATTGTAAGCATTTATAATTTTTTCCAGGGTAACTTTACCATCAACTGAGCTAGAAGGCTCACACGTACACGCTCCAAGACTGCAGGCACAGCCACTGTGCTCTATGCTGTGGAGGGATGCAGCAAGCCAAGGGAACCCTGCAAACCATGGGGGGAAAGCTCTGCAGCCTACAAAACAGACCAGGCATACCCAGTAGGTGTGCCTAGCTATGATCTTCCTTTTCAACACACTCTGACATCCTCCTGTGACTGTAAAACCCAGCACACACTGTTTCAGCTTTGATGCTACGCTTTCTCATTATCATAACCAATACCAGAATATCCTTTCTTCTTGCAGCAAAACCCCTCTTTTCCCCAGGGGGTACAGCTGGTCAGATAGAACAGACCAGGCATTTAGCAGTTAATCACAAGTATCAGCTTGAATCATCTAGGCTTGCAAGGCTCCAGAACATTCCCACCAGCTGCAAACATCAGCCGAGTAACATCCCCATCAGACAGCCATTGCAGGGGTATTTGGTTTAGCATCCGCAGGAGAGGAAATCATCAACTTGCATCAGAGCACTGAGTGACCAATTTGTGGTCAGCCAAACTACTCCCAAGAGCCGAAAAACCAAGTCCGATGCAGTAACATCAGGAATTTGGATTCCGAACATCGGGAGGTGTCGGCACACTCAGCCTCAGCAGGACTGACGGGCAGAAGCCACACCAAAATCTGGATGCAAAGGCTGCAGAAGGGACATCAAACAGACACACAGCCCCGAATCCTCTCCTGGCTTGTTTGTCTTCATGCCTCTCTCCAAGGCAACACTGGCACAGCTCTGCCAAGAAGGAAGCAGGACTCGGCTGCAGTTCCCAGTGACGAGTACCACTCACCCCACCATCCGGGAAGGGCTGCTGTGCTGCTAACAAAGCGGTTTCTAATGCTTTTTGGGCCAGCTCCAGCATCACTCATTCTCCTTCACCACCACCACCACCAGGAGCTGGAACCTATGCTTTGAGAGATGCCGGCCTACCCTACGGTTGCCCAGGCACGACAGAGATGATGCGCTAAAAGACAGTGTGCAGAGAAACCCTTCCCTGTGCACAATTTTCTTATAGCCTTGTGCTGCACTCCTCAAACCACCTTCCTGGATGTTTCAGATCTACCATGTTACCCTCAAGTCTCAACTCTACCAGGTACTCAACCACCTCTACTCTCCATGAGCTCCCTCCTTCTCCCAGCATGCCATCTGTTGTCTGAGCAAAAGGCTTCTTCTTTACTACCAGAAGTTCCTTGTCCAAACTTACAACATGGACATAGAGCTTGTGGCTACACAACTGACCACATGATGAGCCACAGCACAGTCAAAGCAAGGAGAACAGAGATACCCAGCTCCAAAATCACTTCTGAAGACAGCATCCCATCAAAACATGGCCTGACATGTGTGAGTTGTTTTCTCCTAGGTTTTCCATATGTAAATCTTCCAGCTATTCCTTGTAAGCAAAGTTTCCCAAACAGAAGCATCACTTTCCCAAGCCGTCTGCTTTCATATTAAAAATAGCGGGGTTGAAACTGGATGCTGTATTTCAAGTGAGTTTTTATATGAAAACCGAGATTGAATCATTACCTTTGTCATTCCTCTGTGGGCTATTCAAGATCTATCTTTCTGGTAACAGCATCTGACTGCCGATTCACAACCAGCTTGTAATTCACTGCAGCTCCCGGATCCCTTTCTGCAGTCAACCTGTTACTGCTCATTTTAGGTACATCAATCTGATTTCCAAGAGCACTGTTTTGCACTTGTCTTTACTGAATTTATTTTCATGTCCTCAAACCACCCCAGCAGCTCACTGAGACAACTGTAAGAGAAGATGCTATCACCTAACGTATCTGCAATGTTACTGTTTGCATTTCATCTTCTGTATCCTCTGCAGTCTGCCATATAATTCGGTACTGACCCTCAAAATGCCTTCCTGATCCAACATAAAACCATTTCTTTTAGCTTTTAAAGTACCCACTTATGATTTCATCTTCAGCGTATTTCCCAAGTTTGTTTATTGAACTGTCAGGATTTCCTCAAGAACTTCTCAACAGCTTTCAGCACTTTTATTTTTTTTTTGACAAGTCACTAAAATACCAGATTTGGTATAAGTTTGCCTAGTAGTTCTGCAGTCCTTCAGAACTTGCTACACCAGGAGGAATCACAGTTAAGAGCTGGCAACTCAGATAATATAAGTTCTGCAGTTATTTGAAATTTTCTCTAAAGTCATTATCAAGCAGATCATCCATTCTGCACCCAAAACTAACGTAATCGTTTTTCTTCAGGTCTCACCTACTCAAGCTGTCTCTCTGCTGCTATTTCCCTTGGCTGAGCTAGGACTTCAGGGCTGCTGGAGCTTACAAAGAAAAGCTCGTGCCCAAAGGGTTAAGACTTGTTTTTTCATGATCTTTAAATCATAAATATGATTTACACTTGAAAAGGGAACACTTCATTTAACATACGCAGTGGCTCTGGAGGGTAATGCAGGGCTTTGAAGGAAATGTAAAAAAAAAGGAAGCAAGGGGAGAAAGCAGAATAACACTTCCAGAAAGTTTTCCGAAGGAAATGAGTAACCACTTGTTATTAAATGATAAATCACAGTCCTCGGGAAGTGGCATTGTCTGTGGTCTATTTTTAATGAAAAAACACCCTGTCACTGGCATGAGGCTGAACATGATGATGGGACACGTCTGTGGACGGCGGGAGCGTTCACTGGGAGCCATCATCTCATTCCTGCCATTCTCATCACTTATCAGCAATCGAAAAGGCATGAAAAAAAAGTGGCTTAGAGAAGAAAAAACTGCTCCCACGACAATGAACAAGGGCTGCTGTTTTTCATAGAGCAAAGACAGGAGGAAACATGAGAATCATTGAATGTTTTGGGCTGGAAGGGACTTTTAAAGGTCATCTAGTCCAAGCCCTTGGCAAAGAGCAGGGACACCTAACTAGATCAGGTTGTTCAGAACTCCATCCAGCCTGACCATGAATGTTGACAGGGATGGGGCTTCTAACATCTCTCACCACCTTCATCGTAGAAAGTTTCTTCCGTATATCTAGTCTAAATCTACCCTCTGTTAGTTTAAAACCATGACCCACTGTTCCGTTGCAACAGACCCTGCTAAAAAGACGGTCCCCATCTTTCTTTAGGCCTCCTGTAAGTACTGGAAGGCCACGACAAGACCTCCCTGGATCATTCTCTTCCCTAGGCTAAACTACTCCAACACTCTTAGCTTTTCTTCGCAGGAGAGGTGGTTCAGCCCTCTGATCATTTTTGTGGCCATTCTCTGGATCAAGAGGTCCAAGGAGAGGAACCAGATCCCAAACACAGTCTTAAGCTTTGTTTCCCATGTGTGAGGGATGCACACAAAGCCATCAGGAAGCCAATCTGTGCTGACCTAAATGTCTCCATGAAGGTTTAGGTTACCTACCATGTGCACTAGCACCCTCTGTGTCCCAAGACAGAGAAACATCTTTTCCCTGGGGTCTGCCACCAAAACAGGGCTTTTTGTGGAAGCATCTGATGCTGTAGCTCTGCTGAGCATTTCAAAGGTGCAATTAGCCTCATTTTATGCTGACAAATGAGTACCAGATTCTTGTGGCAAAGTGACTCGCTGACTGGGAATAGGCATGTGGTGTCAAGGGAAGGGAAGCAAAAGTCAGCAGAGTTAGCTGGAAGCTCAGCTACAGGCATGGTCTCAAGGCCAAATTGGAGGGCCCAGAAGCTCCAGGATTCCTCACATCACACAGCAAGCCCTCCTGCACACCGGCAAAGGGACCATTTCTGGCACCTCGTGCCAAGCCCCAACCCAGCGTTGCTGAGCCCAAGCCACAGGGTTGAGCTGCAGACCCACAGCCGCTCGCATTCAAGCCAACTCTGACCCAAAACCACTCAACACACAACCCCAGACTTTCTACGCTGCATCAAGAACAAGTAGGAACTTATGACTGGCTTGCTGAAATACAACACTCTATGCTCAATTTTACTGTGAGGGTGACCGAGCACTGGCCCAGCTTGCCCAAGAAGACTGTGGGGTCTCCATCCATGGAGATATTCCAAAGCCACAGTCCTGGGCAACTAACTGGCTGCAAGTAGCCCCTGCTTGGGCTAGGAGGTTGGACCAGGTGACCTCCACAGGCCTCTTCCAGCTTCAATCATCCTGTGACTCCGTAACTGCAAAGACATACTCCATTTCAATCCTGCATGTTAAATTAGCTTTCACTGACCTGGTGCAAGAAAGACTGTAATTATTCAACTTCTCAACTATTTCTGACATTCTTTCCATAGATGAGGTTTAAGCCTTTTTTTTCTCTTCCTTTTAATAGGAATGCAACCCCACAGTTTGCAGGAGATTATATAACACGTACATATCACTCTTCCAAAACAGCATCTGAAAGCGTTTGTTTGATCTTTTTTTTTTTTTTTTAACTCCCACCCATAAACCACCACCCTGCTGGTCTCATTCATTGTGTGGCATTTTGCAACGAAGCGTAAAAACGGCATTAATCATAGCTCTGAAAAAACACAAACTTCTCTGAGGTTTGAAGTAACCATTTGGAAGGAAAACTTCCAGGAGCCAGAGGGACTGACAGGGCTGGAGACTGAAGTCCTTCTTTTCAAAGGCCAAGTGTATCCCAATATATCCCTTGGACAGCTGCCCCGAGCCAAACTTATAATACTTTATTCTTCAGTTCAAGTAGCAAGGAGATCTGGTATGAAATCAGGACAAATACCCAAGGTGAATGGGGAAATTTGGCGGGCAAATGTGTCGGAAATCTAAGGGGAAGCTTGAGTTCTAACTGCAGCTTTGGTGAGGACTTATGGCTGAAGCATCAGCTGCCTTTCAGCTCCACGATGCTGCAGGGCTTGGGGCCAAAATGACCAGGTAAGGGCACTCATCCCTCGCAGGCAACACCCGAGCATCCTGGACTGATCCCTGGCACTCACCCACAGCAGAGTGTTGCTTCAGCAACAGGCAGAAACACAGACATCTGCAAAGGCTACGCCAAAAAAATAAAAATCATTATGATCTTTATGTTTTCTGGCCAAACACCACTGGAGAAAATTACCTTCTACATAAATCAAGCTCTTTGTCCACGTCTGCAGATTTAGTGTTTCTTGTGGACACAAAGAAGGGCTTCTGTCAACGACGGTGTTGGGAAAAAGCATGAGGCTATTTTCTAAGTTAGATGCTTTAGCAGAGATTTGCCAAAGGCTTTGGAATCCCTCTGCTTCAGAGGTAAAACACTAATAATTTAAAACTCTCCTTTTAAATTAGGAAGGGCACTAAAAGAAACTATTGAAGGAGAAAAACCATCAAGCTCACCACTACCTCCAACTCAAACACTGACATTTTCTCTCAAACCCCCAAAGTGGTTTCAACAAGCTAGGAAACGAGGAATTCACCTTTTTCTTACCTGTCTTTCTCTCACACTTGCTCCTCTGCCACTAATCTTCCAGGTAAGCAGTCGACCACGGGCACGCTGGGCATTCTGGCACAGAAAGCCGCAGGATGCTGCGACCAGGGGCAGGGGTGGTGCAAGCAGTGGCAAAGTGTCTCACCAGGGCATGTCAAATATTTTGGCTTTATTGCTATATTAGCGGAACAGAACAGAACAGAACAGAACAGAACAGAAGAGAATAGAATAGAATAGAATAGAATAGAATAGAATAGAATAGTTTCATTGGAAGGGACCTACATCCATCACCTAGTCCAACTGCAAGTACTTTTTATCAGAAGACCAAGAGGAGAGAAAAAGTAAATAATCAATGACCGATCTTTTTTTCTTTCACCTAATCAATAATCCCAGACCTTTTTGCACAGTGAGGTTCTCTGCTTATTCAGAGCACATGTGCCACTGCCCACCTTGACTACCGATACTGTTTCTTATCAGCACATTTCATTCTTTCCCATTCTCGCAAGACCTCTGCAAAGTAAAAAAAGGATATTATCTTTGCACTTAAGAGGCAAAAAAGGCTGACAATGATAGGTCTACCTCGCTATCAAGGCTTTTGCAAGAACAGGAACAATGTGGCAGCCCAAGATGTAGCTCTGTCTACACAAACCCCACCAGGGACCCCAGCTCCTTTGTCAGCAGCCAGCCCAGGCACAAGCTGCTGTCCTGGTATCGAGGTGGCCAGATAAAAGCACACACTCAGAGACACATTTCCCTCTTCCATGCAGATATATGTACTCCAGATGACCAGTTCAAATTTGCAAAGAAAGATGCGTAGGGCCAGGGAACATCATCCATTTACTCCATACAATGGCTCCTCTTGGGCACTCAGGTCAACCAGCAAAGCTGAAGAAAACCTTTGTGTTGATTTGAATCCCCAATGCAGCCATGTAAACACTGGAAGAGTACAAGCTCATGTCTCTGCAAAGGGTGCTTAAATACATCCTCTTCTTTAGGAAAAAAGAAAGAGAAGGAATAGTTATTCAAAACATGTATGTTAGGTGATCTAATGACTGAGCACCATCCTCCAATAGCTTTTTTAGACAGCCATGAACTTCAAATTTATTTTGTCTCCTGCTCCCAGCAGCTCCTAAACACTGTGAGCTAAATATTTACAGAAGAGTCGCTGTTTGTTTAAGTTTCAATCCACACTCCCTGGTGTCCAATATGCCCACATCCCAAAATGACAGCTGATTACAGAAGAGACTGAAAACACAGCAGCAGGGACCCTGATGCTCACCAGACCTTTCATCTGGACACTTTCTTGGGTGGTTGCTTTGGGGTGCCTTTCCTAGCTTCTTTTAAAAGAAAAGAAACCACAGCTCCAGCCAGCCAAGGTCCACATCTCATCAGATGCTTTGGCATGGCTCTGCTCAGCACCACAGAGCCCCAGGTTTTGGCGAGCACTCAGTGTGCTCTGGAGCCTGCTGCCCCCCAACTCGCAGAGACGCAGCTGGATTGCTTCTGGAAATGCAAGTGGAACACCTGAGCTGCCACAGAGCACGCACCAAGGCAGGGCACAAACCCCTCCAAGTCTCCGAGCCCACCTGCCTCAGGTAGGGCATGGTCCAGTGTCACTCCAGCTCAACAAGTCCCACCCTGACCTGTCCCTTCTGCCTCTCCTGGATCCAGTAACAGCTTTTCCCATTTACCATAGTGTCCAGGCCAACAGCACAACAAAGTCCTCCCACACCTCACAGAGTAACTGAAGAACCACCTGTACGTGCTGACAATGCTGCTGCTGCAGTGAACTAGCCAAGACCAACAAGTCACACAGTAGAGGATGACAACACTTATTTCATGTGGTGTTACATGGTTTCACAGGTCGGCCAAGAAAAAAAATTACTTTGTCCTTCAGACGTGGTGATTTCAGTTTCTTCATCCCATAAAATCCTGTGTGGGCCCAGTTAAACACTCCTGGAGTCTTCCACTGGGGACATAACTGGGGGATTCACCACCACTAAAGTGCACATGAGAAGCGAGGCTATCAAGAAGGCACAGTGCTACGCCAACGTATCCCAAAGGAGCATCTCACCCCGTAGATTCTCAGCGTCCCGCTTTGCAGGCTCCCAGAGGAACAGCAGAGGCAGGGCGACTCCACCTGAGCAAACACACTCTCAGCAGCTGCCGATCACCACCCAAGGCTGGCAATTCCCCTTGTTTTTATAGTTTCACATAAAAGTATCCACATGAGAAACTGAGCAGATGGTCCTCACTCACTTCAGACGTGTGAGAGGTTAGGATGCCTCTGCCCAGCTACTTCAAATCCAGTACTTGATCTGAATAACCCTTTGGATGAGCGTACATTGCTGAAGAACTCAAAACCCCTGCTGTACTCATCCCACGCAGATAAACTCTTTATCAGCACTGCAGCATGGTGGGACTCGGCAACATTGCTCTGTCCTGGAGCCCTCTGGGGTATTAACAGGATCCATTCTCCCTTGCACAGGGTGTGTCAATGTACTTTTGCCCCAACAGAATAGAAGAAGTGATATTGCGCAAGAGGATGACTTTTAACATCAGGTGCATCTCAAGGTGAGGTTTGCATGCTGTCATCGTTGGGAGTATCAAAATACAGCATGAAAGTCCTCGCATGGCTGAAAAACCCAACCGTGTCAATGGTTGTGCCAATGCCACGTGCCACTCGCACTCCTCCTCACACGTATCTCCTGTCCAGGTGTGCCAATGCGCACACACACACACACACACACAAACAAAACCACAGGAAAGCACCTGATGAAGTTTTACGGATGTGCTCATATGTACCTGCACATGAACGTGCCCACCACAGGCAAGCCATGCTTGTAGATGAGATTAAAGAGAAGACTGAAACATGGAGGCTGGAAATAGCAACAAGCACTTGTATCAGTAAAACCCCAATTACCCAGCCTGCACGCCACTTCCCATCTGCATTGATCAAGCAAAGCTACTTCTTACAGGGATGCCTTTACTGGGATCTGCCTTTTAGAGAAAGGAGAGGAGCTGTCCTGGCTTTCCTGTGTTTTATTTCTCCAGGTCTCGGGGAAGAGACCTGTTACTGGAAATGCACACCACGTCACACACGTCACCATGGCTGGCGGGGCCAGCGGAGCCAGTCGTAACCAGGAGGTTGAAGGCGTAAGCCTGTGACGAAGGAGCCTTCAAAACCACAGCTGGTCTCCTCAAGCATCATCCACACCATTAATGTCACACAGTTGGCTTTACTGATGCCTCATGGAAGACAGACATAGATGTTTCATGGGAGAAAGCAAAATTTTACTGGGGTGCAGAAGAGAGATGCTTTTCTATTTGAATTCACTTGGCCCTAAAAAAGAAAAATAAAGAAAAAAAAAGCAATACAGCCCCCCTTTTTCCCCTTCTACATAAATATTGGATCTGAGCGCTTTATGCTCTTAAGAAGTTAAAAATAGGAAATAATATCAATTCTATGTGCTGCATCTTTTATCAAAGCCTTTTATGAACATCAAAACCAGCTCCTCTGCGCTCTTTTATACTTTTCTGCTGTCACTCACAATTCATAAAAGGGGACTAGAGAGATACAAAGGGTAAAGCACTTCCCAGCACTGTCACTGGGAACCAGGGATTAAAAAAAGGCTTCCCTTAAAGCTCTGAAATCTAAGAGCAATTTTATGATATAATGTCACTTTAAGCACAAGAGATGAATAATATATATTCAAAATACAATAACACTTTCACAAGTAAACAATGCTTTGCAGTGTCAAAGCTTTTCAGCAGCGCTGCCAGGCCTTTGCAGAAGGATCGACAGTGCAGTCACCGTAACAGCTCCAGGAAGCAAACACTGCAGGAAGAAACAGCGTTTCACCAAAGGCAGAGTCTCTCTGGCCAAACTCCCATCTGCATTCTCTAGAGACACACATCCAGATGCCCTCTATAAAAAAAAAGGAGGTATGGAGATTAACAAGATGAACCAGAAACTCTTTACACATAAACTTGACTTTGACCCTGCCATCTCTCAGGGACCTGTGATAAACCCAAACCTCCTCCCCATCTGTACAACGACCGGGCTTGCATTCACCTATATGCAAGAGATAAGAGCATTAATTAACTGCAACACTTAAAAAAACATATTTGAAAGTTGATAGCTGCTAGAATATTCATGACTCTTACTCAGGCTGTTTATATAACTGGATATGGAGTAAATCCCCTATGCAAACCTGAGAACTTCATTTAGCTGTTCAGCATCTTTTCCACATAAAGGCAAATTCCATAACTTGTGGTCACCACTATTTTTCTTCCTGCCTTGCACAGTAAGAGTTAGGAATTTGAAGGGAGGAAGTGATAAACCCATGATAAAAAAAATCCAGTGAACTTTCAGCATTATCCTAACCAAAAAAGAATTTCCTCCTTAGTCATCCACAGGCAGGGTAAGCCGGCTCCCCCAGGAATTACAGAAGAGCAGTGAAAAAGTGCTTATCTGGGAGATTACTTCTCTTCCTAGTATGTCGGTACTTAATTTTTAAGCAGGGCAAAGGTCAAATGAAAACCACCTGATGCTGATGTAAATGCAGCCCTGTGTAAACTGCACAGGGCCCCCAGCAGAAAGTGTTGCTCCTTGCAAAAAGCTTAATAAAAATCGAGTGATGGTGCCAGCGGGGAGGGTGATGGCACTTCAGCAGAGCACACACTCGGGTCCCCTTTTTGCTGATGGAGCCCCAGGTCTTTAATTCAACCTCCTGGCTTTTGCACTGGTAAAAAGGACACGGCACAATGATGGTTTCCTGCAAAAGCAGAGATGGTCAAACCACAGAACCCCAAAACACTGCCAGGAAAAAAACAGGATAGGTGTAAGATTTGCTTCCAGCTCAAGAAACACGTTCAGAACAAAAAATTGTTCAAAACAGTATTTTGTGTTTCTGAACTGGGCTCCATGCTACAGCACCAGAAGCCTGGGCAGATGCCCTCCCTTGGAGGCAGGCTGGCCTTGTGGCAGCCACTCATGCCTGGCAGCTTTTCCTGCTGCCCAAAATCAGCAACCAGATCGGCTTGGAGATGATCAAAATTTAATTACAAGCTCTTCAGATCATGTCCTGTTCACGGCTTTCGAATGGTGCAAATCCTGCCACCTTAACCAATGGCCCCTCCAAGGGCCTCTCACAGCCTTGGGATGCCAGCCAGCTTCGGAGGCTTTACATTTTCATAGCATGAGACAAATTTCACTACGAGCTCCTCAATATTAATCCACATAATTCTGCTCAGCAGATGGGAGCCTAAGAAAACAGCCTGTCGACACCTTCAGCTCTGCAGAGCCCCTCAAAGAAATGCAAAGGATTCGGGAGCCCAAGAGATACCCCCGCTTTGCTGGCTTTAACAACAGCATGTTCTGTGATAGTTCACTGTCTGCAACCTGAAGCAGCACAGTAAGTCAGTGGATAGTGAAGTATTTACTGTGCACAGCCCCAGCCAGCACCTGCAGATGCAGGCGCTCATGAAAAAAAGCGAAGACCACACATTAAGATAGGTCTTTATTCTGAAAGTAGTGACTATGATGCTTTAGTCGATATAAAGTGCCGAGCAACATCTCAAAGTGATAGAGGACCATTCAAAACATACTAACAAGATTATTCTAGGCCTTTAAAAACATATTAATAATTATTTACTTATAGAAATATGGCCTTATATATCCCCAATTAGATATCCTGCAATAAAGACACAAAGGCTGGGCATGAATGGTACCCACTGAGATGCTGCTCGTGAGCACCTGAGAGGGGCAGACCCTAAGGAGTAAAAATGCATGCTGCAAAAGGGATTGAAGGTTTTAGCATAACCTAAGGACCGAGATCCACAATTAATTTCCTTTGCTCGACTTGGCTCTTGCCACTGCCCGGTGAGCAAAAGCCAACATCCTCCAAACCATGGTCAACCGCAGCAAGATGAGCACAAGTCCATCACAACCCTGGCCCTGGGCAGGCAGGAGAGAGAAAGAAAGAAAGATCAGAACAAAATGTCAGCATCAGCAGCTTCAGCCTTTCCCCGAGCAGATGAAGAAACGAATCAAAAGATTCAGCTGTATTTTAAAAGTGGCAGATGTACTTTTGGCAGCCAAGATAAGAATTTTTAAAAGCATTAACTTGCACTTGCTGCCCTCAACCTTTGCAAATCCACCCTGCTGAAGTGGTAAGGTAGGTTGCCCACAAACTGAAAGCTGCAACCAGTTTCAGCCCCAATTCCAGAGAATTGGGAGTAATTTCAGAAGCAGAAAATCATCAAGCTAGAGACACTATCTGTAGATTAAACCCTCTTCCTTTGCCAGGCTTCGATCCATTTGACTCACAAAACCATAAAGACTCCCTACAAAAAGTTTCACTGTCAAATTTATTTTATAGCTGTGAGGTTATTTTTTTTCCCCTTAAACCAATAAATACTTGCAATTTCTTAATTTGCTGCCAGCTTAGCAGAGATTTGAAAACCTCTGGAAACCTGCAATTCCAGTGCTTGTCTGTGCTGGGCACTAAAAAATTCCTCTCGTGGAGAGGGAGAGGGGTTAGTCATGTCAAGAATATCCCTGCAATGCGCCGGGGCTGCTTTTCACTGTCATCCAACCGTCATTAATACAAGCTTAGCCCATCCGTGATTTTTAGAATCAGTTGAATCACACACCCAAATACATTATCCTCACAAACAGCTAAGCTGAAGCTTTTTGTGGTGTGGGGTTTTTTTAATTAATAACATGCATCTGTCAATACACCTACCCTCCTAAAGGACATTTTTACCCAATGCTCTGGACTCTGACTGAAAGGCTCTACTATTTTACCAGCAAGCATTTTAAATGCTGACGGAGTTCACCTTTTCACTAGCACCCAGGGATGTACCTGGCAGCACCCTGGCCTGGACGCTCACGCTGACAGAAAGGAAAGCCCTTAAATCAGACTCCTCCTAAGGCTGCCCCACACCCGTGCATCACAAAACCAGCTCTGAACAAAACCCAAGATGATTTTTCTCTACAGCTGTAAATTTGCAACTGAAACATTGTTCTTCACGAAGCTCTAATTCTGGGGCTGCTCCAGGAGCTCCCGGTAGGCTCTTAGGTGCCTGCAAGATCCTGTGTGACGCCCTTCACAAGGGGCAACGTGGAACACAAGATCAGGGGTACATCTACCACCACCTTCTCCTCGCGCGGTGTCAGCACAGACCCGTGCAACGCAGAGGACAAGCGCTGTCGGGACTGCTCTAGGTTACCCAGACGATGGGCAGGTCTTGTTCGGTCTCCAAACAGGCATCTCCAGAAGCATCAAAGCGACCACATCACCAGGGCAAAGAAACTCATATCCTACTCTCTGGGGTGACCTTGAGCACCGCTTGTACTCCACCCAGAACTGCAGCCAACGCCTCTTCTCATACTCGAGATTCATGAAGAAATTTGTGTACAAGCGGTGATTACACCTCTTCTGCCTCTCTAAACAAGAGGAAACTCAAGGAACTCCCTTGCACCAAATTATAGAGATGCTCTTCCTAAAAGGCTGAGCAATAAGGGCTAGGAGGAGACCAATAAACACGTCGCACATATATTCCAAGTCTTTTAGAAGTGTTTAGGGCTCTAATTGGGTTTTTCTTTGCCAGAAAGGAGGAAAGCCAAGCTCCGGGTTACAAAAAAAGATTAGGCTCATTCCACCACAATGCACTGCGGACAAAGGACCTTTTCACATCTCACAGGAATCAGCAGAAGTTTAGTTTGCAATGTTTTTGTCAAATAGCTGGCCACAAAAAAGCCCCACATTTTCGATATCAACAGCGTTTCCTTTAATTGTAGATAAAAAGCTCACACTGCTGGTGATCCTGCTTTCTTAGGTGCCTTAGGGATTCTGAGGAACTAGTTAACAGAACACCAGGAATTTCAGTGATGCAAAAGCTGTGTTCTATATTCCTGAGAGAAAAACGGGCTGAAAAACATTCCTGATCAACCCACACAGTGGGGCTTGCCCACCTGTGAAAGGTAATTCAGGTTAAGGATGCAAAATTATTCTTATCTCTAAATGAAGGGCTGAGACACAAGCCAAAGATACGTCCAAATCCTGGATTTTTAATCATTTCTTAATTTGCTACACAAACTAAGGACAGTCTGCTGCACAAACTGAGAAAAGCCCTCATCAGGGCTGCTCTACAGTGGTACCCACCAGTCTACTCACCCAGGACCAGATCCTGCACAGCCCAGCCATGCCTTCCCTCTGGCTCCACCAGCGCAAGACCCAGCAGGGCTGGGAGGACAGTGGGAACCTGGGATGTCCAAAGTGTCAGAAAGCTCAGCCAAGGGCGTCTCAATAGGTGACCCCAGCTCTGTTGCCCAACCCACAGCAACATATTAAACCCAAGTTGCAAGTCAGCATTTTGCAGCAGATCTAAATGAGAGTGGAGTTTGGCTTGGTGAGCTCAGGTCAATCTCTCCAGCACTTATTTGAGTTTAGTGGTTTCTGTGTGCTAGCAGAGAAGAGAAAGAAAACAAAAAGCTATACGAGAAGAGAAAACCTAAATACTACTACACTTAATGTTATCACCTTTCACACGCGGAACCAAGAAAACAAAATTATTTGGTGACTTCACCAGAGGTACAGATGGTGTTTCTGGAGGAGTGAGCTGCAGAATATAGATTTCCTAATTGCCATTCTTCTCTCTCTTGTTCAACAAAGAAAGCCAAAGTACAGAAGAGGCATCATCCAGAAAAAATACAGTAATTTTTACATCATTTGAGCAGGACTGCAACACCTTCACCGTGAGGTTGCCCAGACTGATTGTGGATGCCCCATCCCTGGAACTGCTCAAGGCCACGTCGGATGGGACTTTGAGCAACCTGGTCTAGTGGAAGGAGTCCCTGACCATGGCAGTGCTGGAACTAGATGATCTTTAAGGTGTCTTCCAACCCAATCTATTCTATGACTCTGTGCTAAATAAATAAAGAAGATTCAGCAGGGGGAAATCGAACGCTGGATGTCCTGATCCCAGAGGATGCCACTGCAGCAGAGCAGAAAGGCCACGCAAGCAATGCCAGGGTCTTCATTCTCCTTGAGAGGTGAGATCTTCCAGACACTGCCGGCTGAGCCTCCAGGCAGTGCTCCTGGAGAAGGTCCCATCTTGCCACATGCACGGGGGCTGACCACTGACCGTCCCCACCAAGCTGGCAGGGCGCTGCTTTTCACCTGTCGTGTCCAAATCCCCCTGGTTAATTCCAGCCTCTCTCACAGGCACAGCAAGCACGTGACTTTCCTGCTAGTTAAAGCAAAGAACCTCTTTATCCTCAGTCTTTGTCTCCCATCTCTACTTGGCCTACAGGTCGCAGTCAAAATCGAGACCAATTTTGTTTCCCCCGGCACATGCTCTGCTCCCCCCCCCATTTCCTTCCTTTAATCTGATGTGAAACTGCGCTTACGAAGCAAGAAGATGAAACTTTTAATATCTCACAAATGCTGATGGGAATGCAGAATAAATGTATAGCAAAGCATTTTCCGCCCTTTCCCTTCAGCACCTCCTCTTTATATAGTAAAAATAAATAAGTTATGCTAGATTCAAAGCCCTAACTTTGTCTCTACCCTTTAGAAGCAGCAATCTCTTTGCCAGCACACAAGGAGCGGATTCAGCCCACACCAGTAAAATAGTATTTTCGCAGCAAATTGATAACCCACAAAGATCAACATAATGATCCAGTTCTGGTAGCACAGAAAACAGAAAAAAAAAACAATGATTGTCACCTTCACAAAAACATCACCCGTTACAATTGACTATAAAAGTGCAAATTTGGTTGTTATCACTATGCCCATCACTACACCATGTCTCTACTGAATAGCAATAGTTTTAATTTTAAAATTTAAAGTCATGTCCTTTTTTTTAATGTGGTATTTCTTCACAGAATTTCTTCAGCAGAAATGCTGTTAAATTAGGAAGAGAAAAAATGGCCATCTCCTTTGAGAGCAGGTGGCAAAGCCCAATGAGCTGATCCACACGCAGCCGGTGCCAGCTGTGGGTTACTAACACAGCAGGCAACTGCCCAAGTCTAGAGCCATCCAGGAGGAGAAATAAGGAGCAGCAGATACAAGCACCTCCACTCCCATCCTTAGATGCAAGGCTCAAGCCAGGCACCAAAACCTTCAGGAGAATCTGACCTCGCCACTCCACACAAACCTCCATCTCCAATTGGGTCTGTGTCCTACTGAGGAAAAGCCACTCTCAGAGCACAGCACCAAGGACTTTGGAAGGTCCTACCTTCAGAGAAACAAAATGATTGAACTTCTAAAGATCAGAAAAGCCAACTGGCTAGGGAATGAGAAAACCATCCACATACCTGCTGGACATGAGTGCTGCTGTGCTGGAAAAGCTCTGGAGGAAGAAAAAATATCCTTCTGCTGGGTAAAGCAACGGCTCCATCTTGACGTATTCCAGTATGCGACTGGTTTGCTATAATCCTCAGGACAGAGTTTCTTCCCAAATGACATGAAGTGACCCAGGAAAAAACACGGTAAAAAGACGGCAGGAACTTCCAGATGCTTTTATCCACAGCTAAAGTTCTCCAGAGGGTTTCAGGGTCCATACATCCCATGATTCTAAAAATCCCTGGGAGCGCTACTGAAAGGATCACGCTGCCAGGCTCCTCCAGATGTTACTCCTGACTGGTGGGAAGCATGGGCTTGGACCTTCAGAGAAAGGAAAGGGACAGGCCATCACGCAACAGCTCTTCCCACATTGGATGAGGCTTATTCCCATTCAAACTCCTATCTTTTTGACATATTTTTGCAAAGTTTTTAGGGATTTTTTCCTTTTTTCTTTCTTTTTTCCCCCCCCTCAATTTATGTGGTTTATTTAAATGAATGACAGCCGGAGCACAGACACACCGTGAGGCCACCAGGTCCAGATGCCTCAGGGATGACAAGTGATGAGAGTGCAGGAGGATAAGCCAAAAATTGCAAAAAGTTCTCACCTAACCAACAGATACTTCCAAAACCCTCTTTCTTGTTTTTTATGTCAGAGGAAAAGAAGTAGTTTTGCTCCCCTTTAGGGTAGAATCATACCTAAATCCAATGTTTTCTCCACCTCAGGGAAGAGAAGGATGGAAATGGTTGTAAAGCAACAGGTCAGCAGGACCACCTGCCCTCCTGATTTCAGAGGAAAATGTCCATTCACCAGCAGGAGCATCACACCACGAGTAACATCACACCATGAGTAACACCACACCATGAGGAGTCCACATCGAGGTCTGGCCCAACCCATTCACAGGATCCTACCCCAAACATCTCAGAAAAATGCAGCTCTTGAGTACAACAACCCTCTGTGACCTCCTACCAGGCAGAGCCACGCTTCTCACCTCTATATTCAAAGAAAATAAACACATCCCAGCCAAACAACTCAAAACACCCAGGGAATTAGTCATAACGACTCTAGTATTTGATGTATATGAAAAACATCACAATAGGCAGGGAGGCGTTTTTTGGTTTTCGTTTTTTTTTGGGGGGGGGGGTAATCTGATCTTACTAATTGTGCAGGGAATAGAGTTGCTGGGACTTCTGTTTGTTATTTTAAGATATGAAAGCTGTCGCACAAAGACAGGCTATTGCCAGGCCCGGAAATAATGCCTAGCAAGCACTGAAAGGAAACTCAAATAACTCTTTGCCCGACATTGCTTTCTAGTTCATCTGTAATAAAAACAGCAGAGAGCAGCTGAGAGCCAAAAGGCTTTTATTTTTTTTTCCCTTTGTTTTAGCTGCAGCAGCACAGGAAGGTGATATCATTGTGTAATGTAACCAAGCAAAGGAGTAATGAAAGTGCAAGCAAACAGATCAAATAGCACAGGGTTAAATAAAAGGTGTGATAATCATTTGTGTCGCTAATTGTGTCAATAAAGTCCTATCTATACTCAAACAGCAGAAACGTCATCAGATATGAAAAAAAAATCAAGTGAATAACAATGTACAAGAAAACATTATTTTTTTCCCCAGATGCTTTCTTTAAGGGGTTGATTAAGAAAATCCCATCTTTATTTTAAATAAAATCCCACTGACTTTGATCATGTTTAAATCACCTTGAGTATGAAACCCGCTTTGAATCAAAACTTCTTCCTCCCTAGGGAAAACAGCAAAAATTGCCTTCTCTGCAGTAAAGATGCAGCCTTACTGCAACCCAAGTTAACCCGGGTCATGGTACCACCAGTGGGACTGGACAACACCATAACTCATGAAAATCTGGTGTCTTTGCAATGTGTTGGGCTGTTAACTACAAACCTCAGTAAGAAGCGAGTACAAAGCAACAGGAGGTCTGCAGACAGGCTCGCAGATGGAGCCGCAGTTGAAGTCTGCTAACTCATGGAAAAAGAAATCTGAATTGCCTTGCTTTGCTTCTAATGGCTTTTTCCAGTGATGAGGAGAGTTAGGAAATGAAATATTCCCTAACCTTCCCCTACCCCATTAAATGAACCAAAGTGGGAGAAGGCTGGACTCAAATCCCTGAGCTGGTGACAATGTTTCAGGAAAGGACTCGAATGCCCCAAAATTAACTCCCATGCCACTAATTACACAGCAAACCTCAGCTACTTTGATGACGATACAACACTCAAAATGCCTGTAAAACCTATTTCTCCAGTGCAAGAACACCTGCCTAAAATCCTTGAGCTAATGGTTTTCTCTATAAACCAATTACCTGCAAAATATGAGCTGCCAACAGAGATAAATCTGTCACCAGAGAAATGAGACTTGCCCCACAGACCCAGCCCCTCGTCGTGCTGTGCCCGTGGCAACAGTTGGGCTTTTCCTCTCAGCTCCACCACACATGTCAATATGTACTTTGCTCACTTCTCCTGGGAGACAAGCCCAACAGTCCTCACTGTCCAATAAGCAAAAAAATGTCATTTTCTTGTGTTATTCCTTTTATTTCTCCCCCCACCTCACATACACCACACCACTCGCATCACTTGCACCCTTTGCCTTCAAGCCCAGCTGGATGGCAGCAGGACCCAAGGGCCATAAAAAAGCTCAGTGACCAGCACTTTGCACATGCTGTGTTCTTACATAAACATATGGGCTTTTCTAGTCAGGTTATAAGGGTTGGGACAACTGATAAGCCAATGACAGGTGATCAATATTCATTTTAAACATCTTCCTTCATGGTATGGAGGATCCTAGCACCTTCCACCCCTGGATGTAAGGAGAAGACACCGTGTCAGTGCTTCCCAGTTTGGGATGCAGATCAAGTTCAAACTCTTGTGCCCAAGAGAGATGCCTGAAACATCAACGCTACAGTTCCTTGGACTTCTCCTTTAAAACGTGCCAAGTTGTTAAGGCTAAGCACTCTTT